>NC_056741.1:837753419-837868419 GCF_019279795.1 Protopterus annectens
CAATGTTGATTTAAATATTTCCTGTGGTTTTGAACACTGACATCACTGTATATATATATATATATATATATATATATATATATATATATATATATTTAGTATTGTCTTGTTCTTTTATTATTTATTATTAAATATATTTAAACATTTCATTGTGGCTGATCTGTGTAGAGATATTTAAGTTTTGACAGTACTTGCATATTTATTTGGTGACACTGTGGGTCACTCCTAATAGCCTTGCTCTTGGTCAAACTGCCATTTGTATTAATATTAATATTACACAGTAGGACTGGACACCCTTTGTTAAGAGCCTTAGAGTAGATGATAAGGAGTGACTGGTGACAGTGGAAACTACCTTATGGTCTGTGCAGAAGTGGGCACAGCTAGTAAACCTGTGCCAGCCTTTTCCTGGTGTGTGTGTGTGTGTGTGTGTGTGTGTGTGTGTGTATGTGTATGTAAATCAAACCTCAAAGAGTGTGTCTGTCAGCTACTTGGACAAGGATACAAAGCACCGGTTGGACAGAGAGGGTGCTGGAGGTCTTGGCTTGGTCACTCAGCTGAGATCTCAGCTCTATAGCTGTACCGGGGGGGGTCTTACTGGGGATCTGGACTAAGAAGAAGAAATCAGCCCCCAACCATCTGTGGTCTCTGTATGCTATTAAAGGAAATTGCAGTTGATGCAGAGAGCTGCTTCTGGAAATACTGTGTGTGTACTTGTCATCCTGTCAAGTGAACATCCCCCGCTTTGCCAGTGGTAAGGATGGAGGTTCCTTGATTACTGGTCCAGTGGTGGGTAATCACAACCCATTACAATATGCATGAGTTTAGAAAGACTGCTGTTAAGCAACTGTTTTTTGATAATAACTATAGAGCAAAATCTTTTAGCACAACAATTCAGGCAATAGAAAGTAGAAAGGACTGTCACCAAGCCTAAGGAGCCTATAACAAGAGATCCTGTAGAGGTATTAGAAATATTTCAGAAATTCTATGAAAGTCTGTATAAAGCAGAGAGATATGGAAATCAAGAAAAGGTAGAAATGGAAATGTTTATGGAAGAATTAAATATGCCAAGATTAGAGGTAGATGAGGCTCAATTACTGACAGTTAGGATAGGAAGAGATGAGATAACAACGGCGATGTATAACCAATCCACAAGAAAGTCCCAGGAATAAATGGTATTCCTGTGGAAGTATGGAAGCTAGGAAAGAGAAAAAAACTGATAAAGATTTGGAAGGTTTAGTGTAACAGTATTATAAGAGGAGAAGAAGTACCAACATCCTGGAAGAAAACAGTGGTACTTGTAATACCTAAAGAGGTTAAAGACCCATCAGATCCAGCTTCATACAAGTTAAAAGAATGGCAAAAGAGATGTCAGAATTGATAGATATGGATAAGTGTGGTTTTGTGGAGGGAGGTAAACATTTGACAGCATTAACAGAACATTGATGATCTAGAGCAGTGTTTCTCAACCGCCAGGCCATGGCCCGTACCAGGCCCTGGCATCAATTATACCGGGCTGCGAGCAGTTGAGAAACACTGGCCAGTTTCAGAGAGTGAGAGATCAAGAGAGAGAGTGTGTGTGTGTGTGTGTGTGTGTGTGTGTGTGTGTGTGTGTGTGTGTGTGTGTGTGTGTGTGTGTGTGTGTGTGTGTGTGCGCGTGTGTGTGTGAGATTGGAAGAGAGTGAGAGCGATGTGTGAGTGAATGCATGTATGAATGAAAAAGTGGGTGTGTGAGAGAGGTGTGTGAGTGACCGTGGCATAACTGGGGGGGGGGTGAGAGGGGCAGTATCTTTTGCCAAGGGTGCTCCGTTATGTCTGTATGTTGTACAGACATCCTTCCTTCACCCATGCGCGAAATTTAACGGTCATAGAAACCTGTTTATTGCTGCACTGTCTCTGCCTGTTTAAGTGGATTTTATTGCTGAATGTGTATGCCTATTTATCTGAATCGGCAGGTTAGTGTTCTGTTCAGTTCATTGCTGGAAGTCACAAGGGGTGTGTGTGTGTGTGTGTGTGTGTGTGTGAAATGCCCCAGTTAGGGGGGGGCCTGGTGGTTAGTGTTACGCAGGCTCAAACCCGATAACGTACAGTACAAGCAACAAGAGCCTGAGTTCTCTACCCCTACCAGCACTTAAAGAGTTGGGTCCATAGCTGATTTTTGTCTCAGACTTTTGGTCTGTTCCTCTTAAAATTTGTGGTTTTCTGGTAAATCACTGAGAACTGAATTCACTAAATAATGACAGTCATTTAAGTTTCAGTCTTCCAATCTTTCGGGAAACGCATGGTAACACAAAACATTTTATTCTAGCAACTTTCTAAGATTATGCAAGCAATGTTTAAAATGCGTCCCTGATTTTGGGCCTTTGTCCCTCCATAAAAAATTTTGACTTTTTCCAAATTTTTTGTGCTGCAAAGGTGAGAGATATAATGGAGTGTCAAGTGCATTTTACAAGGAGCTGAGAGCTTCAGGGGAAAAGTTTACTGCTGCTTATGCCAAGTCTGTTTGAAATGGGCAACAGCTGTTTAGCAAATTATATCACTACTGTGCTAAAATATTTAAAAGCATTGTTAATAGCACAACAGATGGTATACTTGCTTTTGATGCAGAAGGCTGTGGGTTCTACTACCACAATATGTAGATGGCTTGCTGCTACTCTACTGTGTTGTACTTTAAAGGGGGTGGATGGTGGATGCTACTGTCCTAAGTATGTCCTCCTTTGGAGGAGATAACTAGTAACTGTGACCCTGCTATCAGCTTGCCATCCATTCCCTATTACAATATTACCAGCTTATCAATATAACGTAGGCAATCTATTCTTCAAGGGCAACAGGCACTTTATATTTCATTGTTTCAGCTACAAATAAAGTTGTTTGCTAGGAGCAACCTCTTCATTAGTAACTGTTAAAGTGCTGCATTTTTACATTCAGCATGTTAGTTACTGTTGGAACTTGTGTTTAGAATTGAAAGATTTATACATTTACCTTTATTAAGTTAGAAACTTTGCATATATAAATATTTGATGTGTGTATGTGATAAGTGTTTTGCTGACAATTTGACATCCTCATGCTTTGGAAAGTTATTTGAGTAAATTTGTTGGGACCAGGCCCTCGTCTTATGAAAAAAGAATTTACTAGGCCCCAGCCTCACAAAGGCTGAGAACCACTGATCTAGAGGGAAGCAGAATGTAAGAAAATACCACTGTTGTTTTTGGGTCTTGATGCAGATAATGCATTTGATGGAGTAGGCTCATACTTTATGAGTAGGGCAATGGAAACATTTCCATTCCCTGATAAAATTATAAGATTGATTAGGATGATTTATGAGGGATCAAAAGCAAAAATTAAAGTGGGTAGTTCCTCTCTGATAATTTCTGCTTGAGCAGGGGAAAAAGGCAGGTGTGTCCTCTTTCCCTTTTGTTATTTGCATTATATTTAGAACCATTGACAAAGAAAATAAGGGGTTCAGAAATTCAAGGATATAATTGATATGGCAGTCAAGAAAAGCTGGCTCTTTTTGCAGACCTGATAAAACCAGAAAAGGATAGTTCAGTCTTGTGGAAAATTTTGAGACAGTTTTACATCATTTCAGGATATAAAATTAATGAAGCTATGCAAAGGTAATAGCTGCAAATGATGTACCCACACACAAATTGGTTCAGCAATATCCATATTTATCGGGACATGATAACATGAAGTAATTAGGAGTATATTAAAAATGATTCCGATGTGGCAGCTAAGGATATGTGGGAAGAGACTAAACAAAAGATAATACAAAAACTGAGAATTTGGAAGCTCTGTTATATGGATATGGATAGCAAGATACAAGAAGTTAGAATGTTTTTAGTTCCTTTAGTCTTATACAGAGGTCAATCATATTTTTTCAACCAGATGAGAAGCTGTGGATAGAAACTAATAAAGAGCAGAAGGATTTTATCTGGAAGGGGAAGATGGCAAGAGTCAAGTGAGATAAGCTGCTTCTTCCAATCAAACAAAGCAGATTGAGGTTAAAAGATTTGAAATGGTATTTCAAAGCTACACAGTTAAGGCTCCTATACATAACACAAGCAGAAACCTATAATTCAAAGTAGAAAAGGATGATGATGAAATGTGGTTGGGGGTATTCAAGAAGCAAGGAGATACTGGGATTTTGGATGCAGATCTTTAAGAATAACAACAATCATGCAGAATATTATATTCATAAAGTAGCAGAAAGTATTTTAAGAACTAAGTCAACACGGGAATGAAGAAAGGAGATTCTGCCAATAGGGATGACTGCAATTAAGGATACACACAATAGGCAAGAGGGGGCTGGAATCTGTTGGAAAAAAACTGGCAAAAGAACTAAGGTATTTGGAGCAGATAATTAGAGAGGGAAAGGTAATAGAATGGGAAAAGGCCAAGAATTTATTTGGACTGCAGACTAGATATAGTCTTCCCTATCAAGGATTGATATTAGACTATAAGCAAAGAGAAAGAAATAGGGGAGTCCTAAATTAAAGACCAACACCGGTAGAGTTTTTAGTAAAATCTAGAACAACAGCTGCTGTTAAAAAATGAATAATTAATAGGGCATATAAAATATTGCATGATGACTGTAAGAATCAATAAGAGGAGGTTAGAAAGGATTGGGAAGAGAGACTTGATAAGCAAATCACAAAGAAACAATGGGGCAATATATGTATGTCTCCCAAATATGCAACAGAAACTAGAAGATTTAGCATTTTTGTTTGGAAATGTTTACATAGGTATTTTTTATACCCCAAGTAGACTCCAGAGAATTTTTCATCATGTAGACAGCAAATATTGGAGGTGTGATGGGGAAGAAAGATAACTGGGAACATATTTTCTGGGAGTGTAATGAGTTGTCAGACTTTAAAGATTCCCTGAAGACTACTCTGTCAGAGATACTGGGTGAGCAAATTGGTGTATCTAAGGAAATGATTTTTCTGAGCAGTAACACAGAATCAGAATTGCCTAGACATAGTAAAGTCGTGCTGAGTCTAATTATGGTGGCTGCCAAAAAAAAACAGTTACTAGAAAATGGAAATCAAAGTCTAAATCAACTGCAGTAGAAGTAGTGACTATAGTAACAGAGGCAAACAACTGGAATTGGGATCTTTAGAAAAGGGTAGGACCAAATTATATAGAATAAAATAGGAATTGTAGGAATAATACATACTAGGGAGGAATGAGGTTTAAAAGAAAGCAGGATTTGCACAAGCTATTTAATGTTTAACTGAAATGATTGGGTAGATTATAAGTGATGTATAATGTTTGCAACTAAAATTATGGCATTATGGTTTGTGATGTAGATTGCTTGCAATTAAAATTATGTCAGCATGGTTTGTTTTCATTTATATAGATGTATGATTGCCTATGTCATAAGTGACAGTTTAATACAGATGTTTCTTGTTTTCAAAAAAGTAACTCCTGAGTGATTCCTGTGTTGTACATCCTACCTGCTCTGATTAACTCATCCCCAAGTTCTTAAAGAGCAATGCGTATTTAATGCATTTGACCTGCTGTGCTGTGCACTGTTTATTTGTGGTGCCCTACTAGTGCACCCCGAAGCACTGCTCTTGTAATGTGAGCTGAAGAGTAACACTCTACTTTGTGCCCTTCAGTTGTTTCTAAGACCCTCGCAGCAATGTTAGTACAGGTTGGTGTGCCTTATGAACTCTGGATTAGTGTGATGTGCTCCATTCATTGTAATATACACTATGGGCTGCCTGAGAGATGGTCCTGCTTGAGCATATGGCAGATTGGCATTTTATTCTACAATGCTGTTGATTTTCAGTGTGGACTGTTGCTCTGAATCTTACCATGATTGTTTCCTTGAAACACATAATGCCATGTTTAAAATACTTTGTATTTATACAAACTGTATGATTTCATGTGATTATAATGTCTGTTAAGATTCCAACAAAATATTATCATAGGAACATCTATTTAAGAAATTAATGCTAAAATGAATGTGACTAACTTAAATAGACATTACAAAGGCACTGATCCCAATTCCTTACAGATTCAGGAGTGAAACATGATTAAACATTCAGAAGTGCATTGCATTAACAAGAAGAGATTCATGGTGGCTAATACAGTGCTGAGAAATATAAACAAATTATATGTGAAAAACAGCTCTAGTGAGATATTCCATGCATATAAGATGCACAGATGAACACAAGGGCCACAGAAGGTTATTACCTTTCTTGAATTTTGTTGGTGGATGACAGGTTCCCTAAAACTTCATTACCATCATCACAAAGGGCCCTGGCAGCAGAACAACAGCAATGGTATGTTATGTCACTCATCCCAAATATTTTGATGCGACTGAGTAGTCCCAGAACTATTTTTCAGTAGAAGAACCATTGTGACTAAGCAATTGGGTGTACAGCACAGCCCCCAAAATTAATAGAGCAAACAAAGACACAACATGTTCCCCTGTCATAAAAAGAAGGGTTGGGAGGGTGGCCTAATGGTTAAGGTGTTTGCCTTACAAACACAAGGTGCAGGGTTTGAGTCTCACAAGGGATAATTGGCTAGGCTTAAAATGGCTCGCAAGGGCAGTTAGCTTAGTACTAACCTATGAACCTATGAAGAAGATAAAGCAGAACCCCTGAGAAGAGCATAGCAAGCAAAGCAGTCCAGCTGTCTGGATTGCTCAGACAAGGCAAACTGATAATAGAATTAATAATGAAATAGTAATTAGAATGGATAGCAGATGTTCTGTTGAACTTCTTAGTGGGGGCAGCCTGCATGCACTTTAAAATAAACAAGTAATTTGAGTTAAGCTTAGAGATGAGCAATGTAAAAGTCCACTAGTAATATGAAGATTTTTCTCTTAGAGGAGGGATATGCAACACAATAAACAGCACAGTGAGGTTTTATATATGGTCGTCCAGGGCAGGCTAATTATTAAATGCTCTGTATTAAAAGCAGCACCTTAGTAAGTCTGGCTACAGTGTTAGGTGTTATCTACACAGTTAAGACTACCTTTAGGGTCTACTAAATGACAGAAAATCACACCAGGCAGTATAGTAACTCTCCATTTTAATGATCATTATTTTGCACATCATCTTTAAATTCTAATGTGTTTGTAATATTGAATTAGAAACCAAATATTGTAGCTTTAGAAGTAGCTGTTATACCCATTCATCTATGTGTATGTGTGGCTGTCTGTCTGTGTCTTTGTGTTTCTGTGTACTCCTCCTTTTCCATACTTTATTTATTTTATTTTATTTTATTTACACATATGTTAACTTGGTTAATCCCACTAGGCCAGTGACCTGCTTTCAGACAAGACTTGAGGTAGTAGTCATACTAACTAGGGGTAATTTGACTGAGGAACTTCCCCTACTCTTTTTTCAATGAGTGCCATGGGGTCTTTTACAACTACCCTTGCTACCAGTGACTCAGGCAGATGGAACCTTGGTTTAGTATCTCATATGAAGGATGATGTCCGCAGGAGTGCACCCTCCTTATGCTGCATTGCAGTGTCAAAATTAGAAAGGATAATCCAAGCATTTACATTAGGAATAGAACCCACGGCTTTCTGATCTGCCAGCACCAAACACAAGTGTGGTAAATGTTGAGCTACTGATACTACTGGCTCATTTCTGTATTCATCCATTTGTTAATTTGGTTATTGAACTGGTCTAGTGGGGTTTCTGTAGCCACAACCTGAATAAAAATCATAAATGAATAGTATATTTTATTGGCAGCACAGTACAGAAGCTGCAGTTGAAACAGGCAATTGCCATTAAACAGGCAGTTTAAGAGTTACAAAACAATGTATCAAGAGATTATCTAATCTACACAACACAACACAAAAAATACAGAATTTATATATGCATCCCAGTATACTCATAATCTGCCTAGATCAAAATGATTTACAAACAATAGACAATGTGTAAATTTAGTAAGTGTTTTTTTTTTCAAAACTTGAGGAATTTGTAAATACATTGAGAATGTTTTTAGAGGCTAACACCATAACTAAAAAAATGTAAATTATTTACATATACAACCTGGGTAACAAGCAATATGTAAATACAGAAATGAATAAGGAAGTACAGGGTGGCTTCAAATATTGTACTGAGTTTGGGAGGCAAGCTGAGAGGAATTGAATATACAGGCAATGGGAGAATGTGACAGGGATCTGGAGAGTATGGACTGTGTGAGAAAGTAAGAGGTAAATTCAGTGTCCAAAATATTTACACAAGATGATTTAGGAGGAAGGACTTTAAAGAAAGAATATCAGGCTTATCCAATATTTGAAGCTATTAGACTGCAGACAGCTAATATAAGATTGAAGAATACTATAGATACTATTTCTAAGAAAGAAAAGCATAATTAATAGGGAATCTGGCCACTAGAAGTTTGAGATCTAAGAGAAGCTAATGCCTGAAAGCAAGAGGTGGGCAGATGGTAGATCCCAGGACTGAGATATTCCTTTCAGTAAATGCAAGTGTTTATGGAGTTTATAAGTACTTATTGTTGAGTAAAAGGATTGGCTAACATGATAAATCTACATATCATTTGGAGTTGTTTTTTTTTAGGATAGGAATGGTTTGTGCATAATCTAAACCTGTTAAAAGATGAGCATACTCTGTCTTTGAAATTAAAATATTCTTTAATATTGAGGTATGAGCCTCTATTGTAAAAGGACTAGAAATGTTGTAGGCTTGCTTTAGTCATGTTGAAACCTTACTAAAACTGAAGGAATTGTGCTGGTAAAATCCAAGGGAAGGATCTAGGGAAAGGCCTAGATATCTGTAGCTATGAATTTGGGTTATTACATAATAGTTCATTCAACTGCAGAGGAGTACAGGTCACTAAGCAGCATGATGTTTGGTTTGGAAACATTGATGAGAAGGTCATTAGTGGTAAACTATGCAAAGAATTTAAGATCATGCTGATGCCTTGACTGGATATGATTATGATTATGACCACCTCTTAATTCTAGTAAACTATCTGCATAAATTGTAAGATTTACAGAAGAAGTTGACAGATCATTAATAAATAATGAAAAAAAAAAAACATTGGGCAAAGATTTGACCTTTGGTTTACTCCTAGTGATGGGGTTCCAGGGGTAAAGATGGCATTACTATACTGAAACTGAATGATTTGGTTAGACAGGCAGTTATGGAACCTATAGAGTATTATCAGTGTGACATCCCCACTCTGAGCCAGTATTCAAGGAGCCTGAATCCTCACGACTGACACTGGAGAAGGTCATTCACTTGGAATACAAATGGAAACACTCAGTATTTCCAGATGCCGAACTTTCTGTAGCAAGCACTATTTCCCTTAAGAGCCCACAGGGAACACATTCAGCCTGGGGTCTGGGTTTCTCTGTCTTCCTCCAGATCCTCAATCAGACTCCCCTTCTGGGACAGCTGCAGGGTTAAGTCCTCAGCCAAGTGTCCAAGCCAAGTGCTCCAGCATCCTCAGTGTTAAACTAGTGCTTCATGTCCCTGCTCCAAGTAACTGGCACACACACTTTTTTGAGATTTAATTTACACACACACACAGATGCGCGCGCGTGCGCACACACACACACACACACACACACACACACACACACACACACACACACACACACACACACACACACACACACACCTGAGAATAGCTGGCACAGATTAACCACTCGACCAACTTTGCTCAGACTATAAGGTGATTCACTGCCACCAGCCAGTTATTATAAGGCTCTTAAAAAGGGTATGCAATTGTACTGAGTGAAGTTAATATTAATATAAAAGGTAATGTTGACCAAACAGCAAGGCTTTTAGGATTGGCCAGAGTTATCACCAAATGAATATATGCAAATACTCTCAAAACTTAAATATTTTCCTAAAGGACCAGCCACAATGAGAAGTTTAAATATGTTTATTAATAAATAATAAAATAACATGGAAATACTAAATATCTATTTACAATAAACACCAGAGTTTCATTCTTCAAAAATATTAAAATAACACAGATGATTAGATTCACACAGTTACAGAAAAACAGTACTTAACTACTCTCACTATATTTTCCTGACCAATCTAAAGAGTTACTATTCCCTGGTTCACTTACTTGAGAAAGGCAAAATAAAGTAGCTGAGGGATCTTTCTATGTCAGATTCCAAGAAACAGACTGCTCAGTCTGATTGATTAGCTTCTCAATACAAAATCTAAATATTATTTCTTAGATAGCTTACAGGATGACATCACATCTGGTCATCTGACTTCTAGTTCCCACACTATCCCCTTTGGCTAGAAGCTGCCAGGATTTAGCACCATTGTGTCACTAATACACACCCAGAGAGCCTTGCTAAAATCTGCTGCAACTCTCAAAGTCATAAAACCATAAAACACCTCTACTCTTCATACAGGAGCTAATAAACCATACTTCTCACAGACATTGCTTCTCTGGCTTTATTCACATCTGTGAGATAACATCTTTATGGCATAGACCCAGTAATTTAATTTGTTATTATTTTTGAAGTTTGAGATTACCCTCTTCTCTTCAGTATCTTCTGTTTAAACATATATATTTAAACAATTACAATAACGCATGTATATTTCTATGTCCATCAGGGCACACTGTTGATGCAATTTTAACACAAACAACTTTACAAATACATTTTTAAACACAAATATCTCTACAAATCAGTTTGATATAAAAATGACATATAATTCTTTACAAAATTCCAGCTAGCTGTGCTGGCATATGTTACACATCCATTGCCCTACTTCTCATGGCATGGCTGGCAATACCTCACATCATCGCAATCAGAAAATAATATTTTATTGAATTTGGCTAGGAGTAGGAAAAACATTTCTTACTGCCAGCCAAATTCTCTTTTAAGATCTATAGGTTGTGTGTTTGTGAGAAAACTTTGAGTCATGCTCAAAAATGTGGACTGTGGTCTGTAACTTGGAAAAAGGCAGTAGTAGCATTGTACTGCAGAATCCATGCTGGAAGTTGTTTAGTAGATAATACTTGTAATTTAAGGCAGAACTTTGTTTTATAGAACAATTCCTCCAAAGTTTTTTTTACAAGAGGTGGAAGACTGATGGTATAATGAAAATCTGGAGAATGAAGAATTATTAACTTTTGAGGGAGGGATAATTTTTTTTTCCAGTCTGTGGAGCATAGTCAGAATGATTGGATTCATCATAAATGGGAAGCATGATTTAGCTACACCCCTTGACAACACTATTCAACCTCAGCCTCCATACTAGTTTTGTACCAAGCAGATGGAGAATAGCTATAGTCATTCCCCTGCAAAAGGTAGGACCTTCCACCAAGCTAGTCAGTTATAGACATGTAAGTCTAACCAACCTCATATGCAAAGCCAGGAAAGACTTATCATGAAACTAATGAATCAGGACATAGGGAAGCTCCACACACTGGACCTGTCTCAGTTTGGATTCATCAAGGACAGGTTGTGCTTACTCAACCTGGTGAATTTTTTTGAAAAAGTCACCAAGCAATGGATGAAGGCAAAATGGTACACATTACATACCTCAATCTGGCCAAAGCTTTTGATGTAATATGCTGCTATGAAGCTGCAAACTTGATACAAGATTCCCTTTGTAAATTAATCCCTTCTTGGAGAATATCTGTTCTCCAGTAGAGTATTTCAGTTGTGATCTGCCTATTCTCTAATACCTAATAAAGTAATAAATCACTGTTTTCACGATTATCAGACTGTCACTGCACACATAAAAGCATTAACAAACATAGCTAATGTGCACAGTTTTTATTACAAAAGTTTCTTTGTTTACACTAGAGAAGCATCACTATAAGAGTGTTTTTCTATTCAGTTAGAAATACGCTGTTTCCCAGATATGTACTCTAACTCAGTCCTGGGCTGTGACAGTGGCCTGTGGAACAGTTTGTTTATAAATGAGGGATAGGAATGTTACAAATCAGAATTCTGCAACTGTTGAAAGGTAAACAATGCACAACTAACCACTTATTGTGCTTTGGGTGTAGGGAAAGAGTAAGGCAGAAAAGGAATCACAGTAAAATAAGTAAAATAAGTAAAATAAGTAAGGCAAAGCTCAGTTGTGTAAGTAAAACATACCATAACAGTAGATGCTTGAATCATCACTGTTGTGGTAGCTTTAGCTATATGGGTTATATCCTGTTAAAGATATAACTGCTGGCCAGCTTCCAAAGTTTCAGGGCACCCTCCATTTGCCCAAACTGTCAGGCAGCTTGAGCTGAGCTGACTAAAAGACAGGTGTGGGTGCAAACCCCTCCAGAGATTTCCTGCCAGCAGATAGAGGGAGGCTGAACTCAGAAACAGTGCTAGGAGCAGCACAAAATAAATATCAACAACCTTGCATAAAAAACAAAGCAAAAAACAAGAGGAGGGAGCAGCTATTGCAGCAGTGATCATTTGAGCGTCTACTGTTATGATAAGTTTTAATTATATCACAGTACTGTTTTCATCATATTGATTACTGCAGCAGTAGCCTTAGCTATATGGGGTAGATTAACTACATTTTGGAGGAGAAAGGAAAAGAGTCTAGGAGCCCCAGGAGAATAGTCCTAGCAAAGCTTGATATGGACCTAGAGAACAAATCAGGCATATAGTGCTTTATACATGTATGTACAGAGGACCAAGTAGCAGCTTGTAGAATACTTCTAGAATTCAAACATTTGCAAAATGCCATAGATGAAGCCAAAGCCCTAGTAAAGTGGGCCTTGACTGTCCCTGGAATAGTTTTGTTATGGTGAGTATAACAAAAGGTAATAGCCTAAGATAACCATGTGTAAGGTTGTCCTTTCTTCTTACCTTCACAAGAAATGAAAATTGAAGATCTGAAAGATTTAGTTCAGACAAGATAGTACCTCAGCTGTCTGTGGACATCCAGGGTATGTAGTATCTTTTATCTCTCATTTTTAGGTTCAGGAAGGAAAATGGGCAGATGGATAGTTTGGCTGAAAGTAAACTTGGATATCAATGTAGGCACAAAAGTAGGATAAGTTCTCAGAGAAACCCTGTCCATATGAAAAATGAGATAGGGTTGACTTACCATAAGTGCTTGCAACTCAGATTTCCTTCTTGCAAAAGTCAGAACAATCAGTAAAAAATTTTCCATATTAAGAACTTCAAGTCAGCCAGATCAGAAGGTTCAAATGGAGCAAGTGTTAACTTCCCTAACACAAAATTAAGATCCTAACGAGGGATGTGATGTCCCTCCTTTGGGCCAGTAATCAGTGAGCCTCAATCCTCTCCCCAGAAACTGGTGTGGAACGTTCACTTGGAACAAAAATGGACACACAGTATTTTCAGATACAGCTCTCTGCACCAAGCACAATTTCCCTTAAGAGCACAGAGTACTGAATGTCTGTATCACATCTCTCACTAATATCTAAATACAATTTCAGTGCTGGCTATGAAATGACATCACATCTGGTCACCTGATTCTGTGGTTCCCACACTACCCTCCTGACTAGAAACTGAACCAGGATATAGCACAGATGTGTCAAAATACAGACTTATGACTTTGCTAAGGCATATGGAGACTGTAAAACAATTCCAGTACTTTCATCCTTCCTTGCAGAAACTAACAAGCCATTCTCTGGCAATCCAGGGTAGCAATTAGTTTGTCACTAAGGACAATAAGAGCCCAGGCCTTTTCCAGACATCATGTCTCTGGCTGCATTCAGGCCTGTAAGATAAAATCTTTATGACCTAAACCAAGTCATTTAATTTCAGACTATCTTTCTTAAGGTAAGCTGAGCTGAGCTTAATCCCTTTCCTTCCAGCATTCTCTGTTAACATATATACATTTCCTCAGTTACAACAGTGCAGTATAATATAAATGTATATTTATTTTCTGTCCAGCAGGACCAACTGTTGATACATTTTTAACACAAGCAAATTTACAAATACATTTTTAACACAAGCATCTGTACAAATCAGTTTGAAATACAAATGACATAAAAATCTTTACAAAACCTCAGCTAGTTATGCTGGCATATGTTACACATGCACTGCCCTACTGTTTCTCTGGCATAGCTGGTGCTACTTCACATCATCACATCTTATCACATCTCTTCCCACTTTGAAGATTCAAGCTAGTTTCTTAAGTGAGCCCAGATAAAGGCTGCTTGAGAGAAATTAGCCTGTCTGGGAACACATTAACCCCTACCCTGTCTTGCGATTTCGTCTGCACTGGCATTGTTGACCACAGTACTGTGCTGCACTAGGTGGGTGCATCCAAGTTTCCCAGTGAACATGTCCCCAGACTCCTGTAACATTGTAAGGATTTCTCGAACCTAGGTAGGTGATAGCCACTGAGACATTGCAACCCCTTCCACTAAGGTGCAAGTCCAAGCCTCACTGAGGAGATCCAGTCATCAGACCCCCCTCAGACTCCTCCTCCTCCTGCTGCCCACTGCAAATACTTAGCCTCCCTGTCATGGTAATGCTTCATTATGTTAACATGGTACAGTTTGAGCCCCTGCCTCTTACCTAGCAGTTCTGCTATGTAGTTATCATCACTGACCTTCATTACCACTTTGAAGGGTCCTTCCCAAGCTACCTGCCTTATTGTGTCTGACAGTAATGAGCACCATAACCTGCTGTCCCACAGCATACTCTCAAGTTCGAGCGTTCCTGTCATACCAGACTTTTCCTGCTGTTAGGCTCCTGCCAGGTGCTCTTGGGCCAAGCCCATGAGCTCCCTAAGCCATGTCCTGAGGTTTAGGACATATGCCACAACAGACCCCTTGTGAGATTCACACTCACCCTCCCACTCATCATGCATCAAATCCAGGGGTCCCCTCACCCAATGCCCATACAGCAACTCAAAGGGTGAAAAACATGTGGATTTGTGAAGTACCTCTGGGTATGCAAACCACAGATGGGGCAAATATTTGTCCCATTTTCTCTTAAACTTATCTGCAAATGCCCTTAGCATAGTCTTTAATGTAGAGTTTAAACTCTGCACAAGATCATTAGTCTGGGAGTGGTAGGGAGTGGTCTTTAGGTGCTTCAGTTCACAGCACTTCCACAGACAAGCCAGCAGGTCTGACTTGAAATTAGCACATCTGTCAGTCAGTATTTCTCTCAGGAAACCTACTCTGCTGAAAATATTTAACAAAGCATTTGCCACCTTCTCTGCCTCAATGGAGGACAGAGCCACCACCTCAGGGAATCTAGTAGCATAATTTGCTACTACTAGAATACCCCTGTGGAACTTGGGGTATTCAGAGGTCTCACAATATCCATAGCTACTCTCTGAAACATCTCCTCAATCACAGGCAAAAGTATCAAAGGAGCTTTGACCTTGTCTCCTGTCTTGCCTACTGTTGCACTGCTCACAGGTCCTGCAGTACCCTGTTACATCCCCTGCAATCCCGGATCAATAAAAGTTCTGCATAATACATCTCTTGGTATGCTTTATGCCCATATGACCTGCAAAAGAAATGTCATGGACTATGGCTAGAAGTGCCAACCAGTAAGCTCTAAGCACTACCAGCTGCTGTACTACCTCACCCTCTAGCCCTCCCTCAATGGTCCGCTCTCTCTATACAAGTAACCCTTTGTTCCAATGTACAGACTTCCCTTTTCCTTGAGAATCAGGTGCCTCCTTAGCTACCTCCCTCAAGCCTTGTAATGTAGGGTCAGAGAGCTGAGCCTGTCTCAACTCTACCTTTGTGACCCTTCCCAGCTCCCCTTCCACAGGAAGTCTGGTACCTTCTAACAGTAAGTGCCTCACTGTCAGCCTGGGTACTACCACTCACCTCTGTCTTTGCAGTCACTCTGTCCAAGGGAACATTAGTACCTGTCAGCAGCTGTGGGTCACCTTCAGGCTCACTACTACAGGGTAGCTCCCTCCCTGAAATAGCCACATCACCAGCCCCAGCTTCAGGTGAGGGGTCTGTCTGGGTCTGCCTCAGGCTACCAGACCCACATGCCTGTTTCCAATTCTGACTGTGTGTAACTGCTTGCACACAAGGTACTGCATTATCAAAAGCATTCCCTTTCAAGACATCTGCAGGGATATCCTCAAACACACCTACCTGCTTGCTTCCTTTTCCACCCTTCCAGCCAAGGTACCCTGGCCAAAGGTATATGGAATGGAGTCCCTCCTAAACCTCTGACTGGAGTGGACTGCCCAGGCAAGTACTGCTCATCTTTAACTACTGCAGGCTTCATAATGATTATGTCAGAGGCTGTGTCTCTCTTAGAGGTGGCCTGTTTCCATCAACTAAGATAGGATACACACTCTGGTGATAGTTTGCTGCCCCTGTTGTCTCCAGACAACTTACCACTGGCATACTGTTATTCCCAATTGCTGGCTCCCCCCAACTTTTGTTCCCAGCCTTTCTGAGGTGGACATTTGTATGATACATGGCTCCTCTGGTTGCATTTAAAGCAGCTAAACCTTGATCCTGGCCATGTACCTGAACTAGTGGCTTCTCCTGTTCTGAAAAAAAAACCCACCAAAATCAGAATTTTAAGGTAAATGGAAAAGATGAATTCCACAATATACCCTAAACACACTTTTATTTCCACTTTCATCCAAACAAGGACTTCTTCAAAATGTCTGCTGTTACTGGTGGGCTCTGTTGGAGTGGTTTGGGCTACCCACCATGGGTTCCCCTTATATACATGTAAAGTCCCCTTCTTGTGCACTGGTGCCTTGCTTGCCAAGTAGAGATCCCCTTTTCTCTCCAGCTCATCTGCAGAGTTACACTCCTGGTCTGCCAACCAGATTTTCATGTCCTCAGGCAAAGTGCTTCCTCACCAAAAGGTCTGCAGTCTTTCAGAAGTGCTGACCTGACACCCATTCATCCACCTATGAAAATAATTTCTTAGCTCAGCAATATAATCACATACACTTTCATCTGCCTTATGTCCATGCTCGTGAAACCTTTTTTTTGTAAGCTTTAGGTGTTAACTTAAAACATTCCAATAAACATTGTTTAACCTTGTCATAATTTAAACAATCAGTATCAGACAATTTAGAAACAGCAGTTACAGCTTTACCAGGGAGCAAGGGGGTCAGTAACTGTACCCAGAGCCTTTGGTCAGCATCATATTGTCTACATACTCTTTCAAATATATGAATAAAACTATCAAAATTATCACCTTCTTTATAGTGTGGAAAAAAATTACTGACCTTTGTTACTTCTGAGATTCGGTTATTCCCTTCCGCATTACCTCCATGTTCCTGGCAAAGAGTCAGCATGTCCTTCTCATGCTTTCACAGCTTCTCATTTTCTTCAGCCTCCCTATGCCACAGTCTCTCTGTCAATTCCAATTCCTTGTGTTTTCCTACCAGTTCAAGTCTCTTTAACTCCAGACAAGTTTTTAAATCCTCTGAGGAAAAGGTGACCTGTCCTATTTCTGAGGGCTGCATATCCCCATCACCAGACTGATTGTCTTTCTGGTTGCTGGTCTGTGCTACAGCTGTGATTAAGGCTGCAATTATTTCCTCTTTAGTCAGGTTGGCATTCACCAGTCTTTCGGATTTGCACACCTTAGCCAACTGGTTCACTGTCATCTTGCAATAATCCTCTGCTGATGTCTTTGCCTACTTTCCCCTGACTAAACTAAACTAACAAAAATAAATAAAACTGTTGTGAAAAATGAAACTCTGTATGTTTACTGTGGCTGCTGAGAGTACATGCACCTTTAGTGACAACTGCTTACAACCTACAGAAGTTCAATTAATATCCACATCACTGTTCAGCAGTATGTGATGTCCCTCCTCTAGGCCAGTAATCAAGGAGTCTCAATCATCACCACTAACACCGGTGGGGAACAATATTTGACGTCCCTTCTCTGGGACAGTACTCAAGGAGCGTCAGTCTTCACCACTGACACCGGTGTGGGACATTCACTTAGAACAAAGATAGATATACACAGTATTTTCAGGTGCAGTTCTCTGCACCAAGCACAATTTCCCTTAAGAGCATTCAGGGTGGACACCCTACCCTGGACTGGGTTTTTCTCTACAGGCCCCAAATAACACTTTGCCTTTCTCTCTACGGAAATCAGTGCTTTGTGTACCTGTTCCAAGTAGCTGACACACACACTCTTTCAGATTTGATTTTCACACACACACACACACACACACACACACACACACACACACACACACACACACACACATGGGAAAGGCTGGCACAGATTTAATAGCTATGCCACCTCCACCCAGACTATAAGGTAGATTCACTGCCAGAAGCCAGCTACTTTAAGGCTCTTACCAGGATACTCAATTACTCTTAGTAAAATTAATACTTATACAAAAGGTAATGTATGGCCAAACAGCAATACATGAAGCCACAGTGTCACCAAATAAATGCAGTTATGCTCAAAGGTTAAATTATTTTTAAAAGACCAGCCACAATGAAAGGCTTAAATATACAGTATTTAATAATAAGTATAGAAAACATGAAATAATGAATATCTATTTACAATAAACACCAGATTTTCAATTCACAGGAAATATAAAAATAACACAGATGGAAAGATTCAGATAGGTACAGAAAAACAATATTTAACTAATCTCACTATGTTTTCTAACTAACTGAGAAATTATTTTTCCCTACTTACTTGCTAGAGTAAGGCAAGATTAAGTGGTTGAGTGGTCTGTGTTGTTAGATCCCCTAAAAAAGAGTGCTGAGTGTCTCTATCACATTTCTCACTCATATCTAAATACAGTTGCAGTGCTAGCTATGAAATGACATCACATCTAGTCACCTGATTCTGTGGTTCCCACACTACCCCCTTGACTAGAAGCTGAACCAGAATCTAGTATAGATGTGTCACAATACATACCTGGGGTTTTGCTAAGGCATCTGGAGACTGTAAAACACTTCCAATACTTTCATCCTTCCTTGCAGGGACTAACAGGCCATCCTCTGGTACTCTAGGGTAGCAGTTAGTTTGTCACTAAGGACAACAAAAGCTCAGGCCTTTTCCAGACATTGCTTCTCTGGCTGCATTCAGGCTTGTGAGATAAAATCTTCATGGTTTAAACCAAGTCATTTAATTTCAGATTATTTTTCTTAAGGTAAGCTGAGCTGAGCTTAACCTTTTCTCTTCCAGCATCTTCTGCTAACATATATACAGTTCCTCAGTACAGTCTGATATAAGTGTATATTTATTTTCTGTCCAGCAGAACCCACTGTTGATGTATTTTAACACAAGCAACTTTTCAAATACATTTTTAACACAAGCATCTGTACAAATCAGTTTGATATACAAATGGCATAAAAGTTTTTACAAAACTCCATCTAGTTATGCTGGAATATGTTACACATGCACTCCCCTACTCTCTCTGGCATAGCTGGCACTACCTCACATCGTCACAAGAGGCTACCAGTTTTCTTTGTGGCCTCTTATGCAAAACCCCTTTCAAGAACATTTAGGTTCATAGGTTCATAGGTTTATACTAGGCTATCTGCCCTAGGGCATTTATAAGCCTAGCCTGAGTTGTGTGGCTTTCACCACCCCTTAGGTTGAAGAATACTATACCCATTAGTTTGCCATGCCTCTGTCCAGCAGTGATACAGAGATGATCCCCGGGGTAAACCTATGATCTCCCATCCACTGGTCAAGATTCCTCTTGAACAGAGCCAGCGAGGTGCTCTGTCTCACATGGACGGGGATTCTGTTCCACAGCATAGGGAGTCTCTGGGTGAGGAATCTGTCCCTCCAGCACGTCCTATTTATATCCGTGTTGAGGTTTAAGTCTCTTGCTCTTGTGGCTCTGGTGGATTTGGATTTTTTGAGGTGGAGCATGTCATGTCCATTAATTCCGGGTTGGACGTGGCCTTGTATGTCAGGCACAGGTCACCTCTGAGCAGACGGTATGCGACTGAATAGAGCTGAAGTTTCTTCAGTCGGGCAGCATATGGCATATTTTTGAGCCCCTTTATCCTTTTGGTGAGGAACTTTTGGGGTCTTTCCAATTGCTGCAGGTGTCGGGTAAGATACATTCCAAATGGGGCATTGTACTCAATCATTGGTCTGATAAGTGAAGAGTACAGGGGAACAATGACCTCCCTTGATCTGGATGTGAATCCCTTCATAATCAGGTGGGCAATGTAGAAGGTCCTCCTAACCACTTTGGCAATGTGAGTGTCAAAAGAAAGGTTACTGTCAACTTGGGTCCCCAGGTCCCTGATAACCTCTTCTGTGCTTAATGGATTGCCACCTATGTGGTAACTTGGGGTTACCTTGTTTGTACCAAAGGGTATGACTATACATTTTTGGCGTTTAGCTTAAGGCCATGGCTCTGGCACCAGTTATCCATTTCTATGAGACCTCTCTGAAGGATATCTGTGTCTGATGGATTTTCAACTATGGCCCAGTTTGCAGTCATCTGCAAACTTTGTCAGCCACAATCCTCCTATGTTTGCCTGCACTTCTGAAAAGTAGTTGCCGAACAAGAGGGGGCCCAGGACTGAGCCCTGTGGGACACCGCTTGTGACCGGCTTGGAGTCTGACATGGCACCAGCAACTCTAACCCTGTGGGTTCTGTCCTTGAGCCAGTTTGCAACCCATCTTGTGACATATGGGTTTACATTTAAGCTGGTGAGCTTTTCTATGATACCCGAGTGGGGTATTGTGTCGAAAGCTTTTGCAAGGTCAAGGTAGGCTGTGTGAACTGCCTTACCCTCATCAATGTCCTTGGTGACTGTTTCAAAAATGTTGACCAAGTTCAAGAGGCATGATCTGCCCTTGACAAAGCCGAATTGGGTAGGATCCAATGTCTGTAGGTCCCCTATGTCTTTATTTATGAGTTCCATTATGATCCTCTCCATAGCTTTGCAGACCAGGCTTGTTAAGCTTATGGAGCGGTAATTACCAGGGTCCGTAGAAGCACCGCCTTTGTGGAGTGGGACCACAGTTGCCATACGCCACTCTTTGGGTACGTATCCTGTGGTAAGGCTAAGATTAAACAGCAGCCTTATGTGTGGGTTTAGTTCCTCATTGAGTTTGTGTAGCACACAGCCGGGGACACCATCCTGTCCCATTGATGCTGTGTTTTTAGCTTTAGAGAGAGCAGCTCTCACCTGGGCATTTGAGATGATTGGGAGGCTACACTCTGCTGGGATAGATATTTCTCCTTTTGGGGGGGGGGGGATTTTCACTGAATCTGCCAGTATGTTTGCAGTGTCTGTGGGTTCAGTGATTTTTTGTATCATTTTGGACTAATTCTGAGCATATCTGGGAGTTTCCACCCAGATTTCTAACATAGCTAAAGAAGGCCTTATGATTGTCTTTTGAGTCCTTGGCGATTTTTCTCTCAAAGTTGGCCTTGGATGATTTTATGAGTGATCGTAGTTTTTTACTAGTATTGATCAGAGATGTCTTCCCTTTTAGGGATTTTGCTCTATCTTGTAGTAGCTTTCTCCTCTTGTTGTAAAGTTTGTTTATGGCTGGGGTCCACCAGATCGGGCTTGCCTTTGGTGGAAAGGGTCTTGATTTTATTTGGGATTGCTTGATCCATGCAATCCTGGAGGTGCTCGTAGAAAGCATTTGTAAGGGATTCAGCAGCGTGGGTTGTGGTTTCCAATGGCTCAGGGGCCTTGAAGGATACCACACCAGTCTTAAGAAGTGTGAAGTTGGCTTTTGAGAAGTTCTTCACTGTGGTCTTTTGTTGGGGGTGGGGGCGGGATGTGGATCTCCAGTGAGATTAGTTTATGGTCTGATCTCACCAATGAGGGATATACTTCCGGTGTGGAGCATTTTGTCCCCATGTTTGTGATGATCAGGTCTAGTATATTTTCACCTCTTGTGGGAATGGTGACAAGTTGTTCCATAGCATTTGAGTTTATGAACTCCAGGAACCTTTGGGCTAGGGTATTGGGGCTTGAGTAATGTTCCCAGTCTATGTTTGGGTAGTTGAAGTCACCCAATATGATGGTGTTTGGAGAGACATTTATACTCTCCAGTGTCTTCAGGAAGGCTGTGTGGGGTTCCTGAGTTTGAGAGGGTGGCCTGTAACATGCTACAAACTGTAGAGCAGTTTTGCCTATGGTTAATTTCACCTGAATGGTCTCTGATGCTTCGTGAGTTGCCACCAGCCTGGAGGTGTGGGTATCCTTGATGAATATGGATACACCCCCTCCTTTTGTGGTACGGTCCGGGTTTTGGGCCGGAACGCATGATATGAGGTAAAACCTGATAGTGCCGGGGTGCTCTCAGGAGCCTTAAACCAGGTTTCAGTCACGGCACAGACATCGATGTTCTCCATACTGAGGAGGGCTTCGAGGACGTGCATCTTGAGATTTAGACTTCTGGCATTGAGCAGCATTACCCTTAGTTTTTTTCCATTATTGTTTTCTAGGGTGGTGGGTTTAGAATTTGAGCCTTGTCTAAAAAAGGCACTATGGGGGTGGCAAGAGCCTTTGCCAATATCCAGAAACCCAGGGGTGACAGGTGCAAGCCGTCCCTTGCGAAGCAGCGTGGCTTGTCAAGCATGTCATTCCAGGCAGACAGACATTGGATCCCCTTAGAATGACACCAGAAATTAAGCCAATTATTAAAACTGATCATTTTGTCTCTGTATTGTGGCATCATTCTTGGTAAAGGTAGGATACTGCTCAGGGTCAGGGTCATACCAGCCTGGGCTACATAATTTGAGAGCTCCTTTATGTCTCTTTTCATGTAGTCCAGGGAGAGTGCGTCTCAGGTCATTCACACCGGCATGGACAATGACTGAGTCATACTTGTACTTGCTGTGGAGTGACCTGAGTGCTTGTGTTATGTGGTGGATTCTAGCGCCCGACAGGCAGCTTACTGTGACCCTCTCCTTGTTCAGTCTGGTGAGTGGGACGTCAGTGTGTCTGACTATGGAGTCACCTATGACAAGTGTGTCTGGCATTGTGTTTGGCCTTAAGGGCTGTGACTGATTTGCACACTGACTTTGTGATCTATGTGTTGCTTGTGTTATGTCATGAGGTGGCAGTTGTTTGGGTGTCTGCTTTGGAGGCCTCTGCTGTTTTGGTAGATTTTGATCAGAGCCTCCGAGTATGTCTTTGTGTGTTTATGTGTTTGATTTGTAGTTGTGATAGTTCTATGTGAGACTGGGTTTATGGTGTGTGTGGTTACCTTCTCCTCCTGTCTGGTTTTGCCAGTCCTGAGTTGAGAGAGCTCAGCCTCCAGTTTGGCTATATAGTTGCATCTCTCGCATGTATTTGTGTTTTGTGGGAGGAGGAGAGGGTTGTCTGTGTACATGAGGCAATTGTAACATTGCCTCAATATTCCCAGATTCACCAGCTGAGCAGGAGAGGACGCTAGCAACTGACCCTTTGACATGCAAGAAGAAATGAAAAAGTTTGCTCTGTAACTGAGTCAGAAAGGACCTATAAGGAAGTGGGTACTCAAGGGGATTTTAAGCTAGTGAAGTACTTTGTATAATATAGAAGTGCTTTACCTGACTAAAAAATGCTTTAGGAACAAGTGCTGAGCTTTACAGATAGAGAATAGACTATTTAGATTACAAGTAGAGCAGTTCTAAGGGAAAAAATGAAGAGCAGACTTTACGGAGCCAGAAATAGTTTAACCTTGTTTAACCGGCGCTGCCCGATGGTGCTCTAGTGGCAACTCTGCGCTAAATGCAGAAAAGGCAATAAGTCAGTAGTACAGGCTAGCACACTTTAGTGGGCAGCCAAACAATTAAATTAAACAGCAAACAAATACTTTTTGACTTGAATTAGACTAATTTCGACTAAAATGTACTTTTAAGTGCAGATAATAAAAAATGCAGTAAATAACTATATAAAAAAACAGCAGGATACTTAATCAGGAAAGCAGTCACTTTTTTCAGTTCTCTGTAGCCAGGAAGACTCAACAGGACCACGTGGAGCTGTATCTGAGCAATATGGCTTCAAAAAAATGCCAGAGGCAGATTTTAACCAGGGAACTTCAAAAGAGCTAGAAATGGTCCAAAATGACCAATTACTATAGCTTCTTGTGCTGAGGTCACTTCCCTCAAGGACAGGTAGGCTATTCAAGGCTCCCCACTCCCACTGGTGAGCTAAGAAACTTCCTTCTATCCAAGTAAGGCAATGGACAACACAGGAACTACAACACAGCCCAGGATACAGCAAGGCCTGTAAACTGGTCTAACTAGTTTAGGAGAGGCTGGAAAACAAGGAATATTTTTTTGGATTTTTTTGTTTTTAAATAGAAACACACAGAAATGCAGAAAAGGCAATAAGTCAGTAGTACAGGCTAGCACACTTTAGTGGGCAGCCAAACAATTAAATTAAACAGCAAACAAACACTTTTCGACTTGAATTAGACTAATTTCGACTAAAATGTACTTTTAAGTGCAGATAATAAAAATGCAGTAAATAACTATGAAAACAGTTAAAGCTTGCTCTAGGTAAGCAGTAGAAGGTAAAACAAATATAAAAACAGCAGGATACTTAATCAGGAAAGCAGTCGCTTTTTTCAGTTCTCTGTAGCCAGGAAGACTCAACAGGACCACGTGGAGCTGTGTCTGAGCAATATGGCTTCAAAAAAATGCCAGAGGCAGATTTTAACCAGAGAACTTCAAAAGAGCTAGAAATGGTCCAAAATGACCAATTACTACAGCTTCTTGTGCTGAGGTCACTTCCCTCAAGGACAGGTAGGCTATTCAAGGCTCCCCACTCCCATTGGTGAGCTAAGAAACTTCCTTCTATCCAAGTAAGGCAATGGACAACACAGGAACTACAACACAGCCCAGGATACAGCAAGGCCTGTAAACTGGTCTAACTAGTTTAGGAGAGGCAGGAAAACAAGGAATATTTTTTTTTGTTTTAAATAGAAACACACAGAAATGCAGAAAAGGCAATAAGTCAGTAGTACAGGCTAGCACACTTTAGTGGGCAGCCAAACAATTAAATTAAACAGCAAACAAACACTTTTCGACTTGAATTAGACTAATTTCAACTAAAGGGGGATGCCTTCTTAATCTTTAGAAGTACCATGAATATTAGTGAAAAGGGTAGAAAGTCATATATGAACATTCCTGTCCAAGGAAAAGAAAAGGTATCTGTCTTCCAGGCATTCTTGCTTGGAGTCCTAGAACAGAATTTGCAAGTTGATTGTTCAGAGGGGAGACAAAGAGGTATATTAATGAACTCCCCACAGATGGATCTAATCTTGGAAGACCCTCTAATCTAGTCACCATTCATGAGGGTCTGCCCTGGTCCTGTTCAGGCTGTCTGCCACACAAGTTTGCTCACAGACTGTAGGGCGCCTGTACAGTGACATTGTAATCTGAAGCTATATCCCAAGCTAACATGGCTAATCTCCAAAGGGGGTATGACATGGATCCCCCTTGCTTGTTGTACAACATGAATGTGGTATTGCCTGTAACCACGTGAAAAGGTCCAGGGGACCAAAGATGATTCAGAGAGTTGAGTGCCTTGATCAGGGCAAACATCTCATTGATATTTATGTGCTTGCATCTATCTTTAATGTCCCAAACTGCCTGCACTTTTATCCCTCCTGAAACTGCTCTCAAAGCAAGGTCTGAAGCATCTGTGGTAACTGATTTGGAGCAAGAAGGGAGACCTGTATTTAAGGATATCTATTGTCTCCACCAAAGTATTTCCCTTCTAACAAACTCCAGCATTGGCATTTGAAAAGATAAAGGTTGTTGATTCTAGGACCAAAGAGATTTCTGATACCACTTCATCTTCTCATGTGGAATCTTGGCAGAGGTATCATGAGAGTCATAGTTGCCATGAGACTCAGAATCCTTTGGTATTCCCTCATAGCGACCAAAGTCTGAGTGGAAAACCTTGGAAAATGATCCAGATAAAGCCTTATTTTTCCTGTGAAAGAAAAGCTCTTTGAACTGAAGTGTCTAGTTGATATCCCAAGAACATGATCCTGTGTGAATGAGTCAAGAAAGACTTTTGAATGTTCTCTTGGAATCCCAGGTTGACTAAGAGATATCTCTCACCCATTAAAGAGACTACTTAAACTTTGAAAAAGACTATGCAAAGTCAAAGTCAGAGTAAACTTTATTTTCATTCAGAACTATACACGTGTAGCCTAAATGAAATGTTGTGCATTAGCTCATTTCTTGAGATTACAAAGGAATGCAAACATGAGTAAGTCATCTAAATATGGAAAAATGTGGAAACCCCATAGCCTGCAATAAGCTATAACTGGAGCTAGATACCTTGTGAATACTGTTGGAACATTAGACAGTCCAGAGGATAAGGCTGAGAATGGATAATGTGATCCAGACATACAAAACATTAAGAAATGTCTGAAATCTGGATGTATAGGGATGTGATGATATGCATCTTTTAAGTCTAGTGTTGCTAGGAAACTTGAAAGAGAAAGAAGAGGTAATATGTTGTGAAGTAAATATCGACTGTTGTAGAGAAAACCACGTTTTATAGAAAAGCAAACAGCAAAGCTTTTGGGTGTAACCCTTTCTCAATGCTAATACAAACTCTAAAGACAGGTGAGTTTAAATACAAATCAGAGTGTCACATGACATGCAGCCCAAAGTCATATGACCAACATAAAATCATATACATAAAAAACATATATTAAAAACATAATAAACAAGACTCAAACTAGCAGTGTAACTTAGTTTGTTGAAATTTTATAAGAATAGGTTTTAATGTAACCATGGAATTTAACCCTGGTGAACGATCCGCAGCAAATCTTCAAGAATTTTCTTTCTTTGGCACTAGGAACATCCTTGAATAAAAAACTTTCCCCACCTGAGAAGGAAAAACTGGTGCTATCACACCTTGGGACAACATATGAGGAAGAACTGGCAGAAATAAAAGAATCTCACCTGGAGGATTAGGAATGACTTCCTGGAAAGGCAGGGTTTCCTCTTACTGCCACCTGTAACCTTGGTGAATGATTTTCAGGACCCATTTGTCTGAAACTGTCTGTTGACAAAGAAAAAAATGGAGCTTCAGACTTTATGGAAGAAAAAAGGTGCCAGGATGGGAGGGGTTCACAAGGTCTCTTGAATAGTCATTCAGACTTATTGGACAGTCCTTGTGTTTGGGAGGTTTAAGACTTGTGTTTGGAACCCTCTTGCAATTTCTTCTTAAATGTATGTTCCCCTATATTTTCTTGAGACTGTTTATTCTGTTTTTTGCCAACACTGGATGAGGAGAATGAGACTCCCTTATAAAAACCTGAAAAGGAGGGCTGAAAAATCAGATTCCCCTGGATCAGCTTACCCTTTTCATCACACTTTTTGAACATCACTGCAGCAGAATGGAAAAACACTAAATCTCTGTTCAATGAAAATTTTAAAACCTCATTTTTAACATCATCTAGGTGGTTCTAAGAATGCAGCCAAGCAAACCTCCTCAAAACAGTACCAGTGACCATGGCCCCCGAAGAACTATAAACAGAATCATACACACACTGCAAACAATGAGTGTAAGCTATGCAACAGAAGAAACAAATTATGTAAAGCAGATTTTTCCTCACAAGAATTAACTGCAAATAAAACATTTCTAATAATTTCAAAATTCGTCAGAGGAAACTGACACATGAGCCTGACTGTTCAAAATTCTGAAAATCAAAGTTGCAGAAGTATACACTTTTTTCCCCATGCCTATCAATAATTTTCCCATCCTTATCAGAAAGAGTAAGATTGGAATTAACAAAATGCTTAGCAGCAGTAGTATCAATTAAAGCTATAGGCTGGGTTAGGTTTGGGAATAGTGTATAACAATTTAAAAGACTGAGTACATTTATATATCCTATCTGCCTTTTTGGGGGCAGCTGGCTGACTATCAGGAAAATTGCAGGTAGTAACACACATCCTCTAAAGCAAATAAAACAGGAAGAATGGGTGTAGTTTCTGGACAATCCTCCTGCAACAACTTGTAGCATTTTATGAGGGAATGAGAAACCTCACTGCTCTCCAACTGAAAACACTGGCACATTGTACCAGTAGTCTCAAAGAAAGAGAAACCCACACAGGGAAAATCAAAAACTGAACTGTCCTTTGAGTTTAAATCAAAAATCTGAGGGAAAAACTGTATCCATCCTTGCATTTTCCTGTTCAAATTCAGACTCTTGAATCTCTTCAGGAAAAGATGAATCCCTATTTCTTTTACCAGAAACTACCTCACAAGAAGGATCAATAGCCTGAATTAAACCCTGAGCCAGACCCAGTAAACTATTCCTACCAAAAGAAAATTGAGGAGAAGTAGACACCTGCTTAGTTTTCTGTTTCATTTTGACAGAAAAAAATGGGGCCAGTGATGTTACTAATAGCAGTGGCAGCCTCCGCAGGGATGGGCGCAGCATTCTGACACAACAGGGAAACCTTCCCTGTTCCCTCTCCCAGGACCAAGAGTAGCTCTGCCTTGCCCACTGATGGGAACCAGACAGCTGCAGCGTATGTGGCTAACCCCTGGTCTATAGTAGCTGCAGATGCTACACCAGAGGGATCCAGGGTAAAAGATAAGTGGTCTGAGGTATGACAAATGACCAGAGGAGATTCATCCACCTGCAGCTGAGGCAAATTGCTAGCGTGCTATGATGGCAAAGGCTTTTTCAATTTTTTTTTTTTTTTTTTTTTTTTTTTGTGGCTGGAAGAAGAACAGACCATGGCACTGGTAATCTGCACCACGTTGAAGCCAAAATGGTGTCTCTTTCCCAGGGAAAACAAGCAGCAATTGCTGGTAGACACTACCAGTCCACAAAAGTTACTTTTTTGACAAAAAACAGAGTAAAAATCACTTTAAACACTGTGCCAGCCCCATAAAAGTAAAATAAACACAATTATTTTTACAAGACAGTAACACTAAGCACTACTCCATTGTGCCACTTTAGCATGACACAAACTTTTCAACATCAGTCACAGGTTGTTTGGCAGAAAACAAGAGACTAAGGGCCTGATTCCAAAAGACTTGCTCTCAGTGTAAGTGACCACTTACAATGAGAGCAGACTGAGAACAGGTCTTTTGGAATCTGAGCCCAGGTGTAATCCTGTTTATAGGTAGGTCTTACACTTAAGTAAGTCACTTATGCTAAGAGCAAGTTTTTTGGAATATGGCCCACTATGTGTCATTTTGTTTTCAGTCTTTGCTTTGAGTTCTAACTTTAGGTAGCCACATACAACACAGTAAATATTAATGTTACATCTGAAGAAAATTACTTAATCTATAGAACTGATGGCTACATTAATCATCAAGTAACTCTGTGTCATATATTTTGTGTTCCAGTAACACACACTTTACAGAAAAGAGTGGGATGTGCTTTTGAAAATGGAAGGAAAACATATTTCTGGCAGCATATGTATAATCAGAAAGATGTGTACCACTACAGTTATGAGAAACAGCACTACGTGGCAGATCACCCGTCATTAAAGGAGATAATAGAAGATAAGAACAGAAACCCTTCATATCTGAAAAACAGAGGAGATACACTATCTGAAATCTGCAATGCTGTGAAAAATATTTTTGATGAGCTGCCTACTGAGCTGGGAAGTATCGGTAATATGTATTTTATTAATCATGAAACAGTTCTAAATTTTAACAAATAATAACTCAGACTTTCTTTACCCTTTACTAAATAGTAAGAAATGCTATCATCTGTGCTAATGGGTGTGTAAACAGGAACACTTCAACAAATAAGTGTTGGTATCTGTCACTTTCAGCACCCTGGAAAGTTTTATTATACTTGGCATAATTTATTTGTTACTATTTTATGTTCAGCAGCATAGAGCACAGATGAATATTTAGGAACTACATGATTCCTGATTTCAGGTTCTGGAGGTACCAGAGAGAAAAAGAATTGAAACTATTAATTTTATTTGGAACTTATGCTTTTGGATGGCGCAGTGGTGCAATGGAAGCATTGTCACTTCACAGCAAGAGGTTCTCTGGTTTGAGTCTCAGCTGGAGTGCCTTCTGTGTGGAGTGTGCATGTCCTCACTGCATTCATGTGGGTTTTCTCTGGGCATTCCGGTTTCCTCCCATGTTATAAAGACATGCGTCTGGAGTGTTTCTCCCCAGGCCTCTGCTGAAAATTGGCTTTGTTCCAAGTCAGACATTTCTGGTAAACAAATGTTAAAATAAAATAAATTTAAAAAATCTGTAAGCACTGAGGTGTTATAGAGTAAATATCCGAGTCTATTCACAGCCTGCCTTAGCTACCTTTTTTAAAAAAGCATCTACTACACTCTATCTTGGAAAGATATTGCGATCCTGAGTAAGACATGTTAGTACACCTGTGCCGTAAACTGAGCAGTGGAAAAGAAAGGCAACTAGTGTAGTTCTAGCCTATATGACAAAGAGCTGCTCTGTAGATAGTGTATGTGTCTAGGTTAAAGCTGCTATAAGTTGCACTGTAAAAGTACCTTTTGGTAAAGGGCAAGTGTACGTACTTCTGCTTCCTGGATCAGAACCTGGAGTGCTTATGTAGGGTAAAATTAAAGGTGTTATTTAGTCAATACTGAAATGCTTGTTTTTAACCAAACACATTTTCACCAACTACCAAGTCTCTGATCCGGTTTACTAAATGAGTGTGTAGTTGTGCAAGAAGTGCACTCTAGTTTAAGTGCAATTTTGGTTTAAAGCATTTAGTAGCACTGAGCAGGGTTTGAGTGAAATTTAGTAAAGTATGTGATAGCAGTGGGCAAGGTTTGTGTTGTATTTAGTAAAATGTTTCATAGAGCTGAGCAGGACTGTATGCTCCTTGAAAGTCAGTGTTTTTCACTTCATCTATAGGATTATTTACCTTTAAATTCTGACAAGGTGCCACCCTACTCTTTTCCAAAATAGGTAATTCTTTCCCCACCCCTGAATAACCTCATACTTAATAGGATTAATAAAAGTATCTGGATAACTCCTGTTTAAAAATAACCTTGATATTAAATCACATTCAAGCACAAAGTCATCATAATCTGAGGTCATTCGTAATACTAATAAGTTGACCTTTAACAATATTACACTTTAGAGATATTGGATGCTCACTCATAAAATGCAGATAGGAATTTGAAAAAGTATCCTTTCTGTGATTCCTACTCCTGTCTCTGCTATTTACAAAGTCTTTAGTAATATGAATATCTAAATAATAAAAATCTTCAGTCTGTATTTCATGAGTACATTTTAAGAAGGGAGCAGTTTGCCGAATATATTCTTCAATAAAATAAACGAGTCTCACTAGTCCTCGTCCAAAGATTACAGATACAGTAAACTCTCGGTTAATCGGCACCATTGGGAATTGGTAAATGACGGATAACTGTAGTTTCTGGTTGTTTGAGAGTTACTAGTAAAAATAGACCTGACTAATACTATACCCTATACTATTTGTTTGATTTGACTTGTTCTTAGGTTAGAGAGAGGAATTTTATTTTATTCTTATCTTTCTTTTTAAAACTCTAAAACTCTAAGAGCATAACATATGTTTCTGGTGGGAGGGGGGGGGGGCAGAAAGTGCAATGAATGAAAATTGTACTGTATTTCTTAGATTTTTTTTTTCTGGTTGCTTGAGTTCCGGTTAACTGAGAGTTTACTGTATCATCAAAGAACCAAGTGTAAAGATGACAATACTTAAAATACAGAAAATATGTTCCAGTGTTAAAAGTACTAAATTAGCAAACTGGGAGTACATTTGCTTAAAAAATTCCCCTTCAAAGTACATATAGTTATTTCTAAAATAAGTTCCATAAATTCGGTAATAAGCCTTATGTCCTTACTATTCAGGAACTCACAAGAAAGTAAAGCTTGTTCGAAACATTCTGTATCTTTAGAGTGGGGAACCAGAGAAAACAAATCCAAGACATCTGTGGCAATAAACAATACATTTTCAAAAAGTGTATCCCCTTTAAACACTCCAAAAAATCACATGAATCGTTTAGTATATGAAGTTTATAATTATAAAGTTTTCTGTCAACAAAAAATGCCAGGGATTGAGGTTTTGAACCACTGGCAGCCACAGTCAAGCATAAGGGTGGATCAACTAGTTCTTTGTGCACTTTAGGTAAACCAAATATGAAGGGTATTCTGGATTTATCAATTAGTAAACCCTTATCTATAACATTCTTCACAAATAACTCTTCCAATGCCAAATCAGTTCTATGATAGGCAATGTTAACTTCATTTTTGAAGACTGGGGAATACTTATCTATCTCATGTAGCATGTTTAACATTTTCTCTGTTTATTGCACTGTATCCATAAGTACTAAGCCACCTCCTTTATCTGGTTTCATCACACGTATAGTCGTCTTTTGAATTAATTCATTCATAACCCTTTTCTCCATTAATTCCAAATTAGTAGTTATAAAACCACATTTATTAACCAAGCCCCTAATGTCCTGTTCCACCAAAGATTAAAAATTTTGTAGGACTGGGAGAAGTGGGGGATTAAAAGTGCTCTTTCTCTTAAAAATAGGGGGTAGCAGAAACTCCAGCCTCACGCTGATAATAGCAATTCAAGGTTAACTTTCCAAATAAATAACTTAAAATAAATTGCAGTCCTATTAATATACAAAAGAAAAACCTTTTTTTAATGGAAAAATGTATATAATTAAGTTTCAGTTGAGCATAACTGTAAACTCTAAAATTATCTTGTTCAAACACAATCCCGTTGGGATGTTCCAAAATATCACAATTTGCTTCTAAAACTGTTTTTTCTTCCCCTTCTTCCTATTCCCTGCCCCCTCTTTCCCTTCCTGCAAACTGTGGAGACTGAATCAAGTAGCCCCTGTGTATTCTGTGAGATCATCTCAATGGCGGAAACTCCAAAGGGTATTGAAAATTAATTTCATTATTCCCTTCTACAATGGGGAGGTTAATGTTAAAATCAGGACAGTCAGGCGTAACCTCCTGATAAACTTCAGGAGTCTTATTGGTTTTAGAAGCTAAAGAACCCTTTAAAGAGTACACTTTATTATTCAAATAATCTTTTCTATCTCCTTCCAACTTTAAAACATTCCTTGTTTTAGAGGCATTAATCTTCTCACCCACTGTCCTGAACACTGAATAATATTCATTTTGATTATCTTTCAATGTGTGCAATAAATCATTAGTAATGGCACTATTTAATTGAGTAATATCATTGAGCAACGCAAATTTGTTGTTCTTGATAATAGTTCTCATTAATTCAAACCCCCATCTATCAAACATACCCATTAATTCATGATGGAAAACACTCCCTACTAAAACATTATTCAGGTATTTAAACACCCTTAAACCTTTTGGCACCTGTTTCCTGTTTAAACATTCTTTGAGAAAAGTACTGTGCAACATAATATTTTGATATTTAAATAATTTATCCTGTAGTCTTTTCAACATATCAGAATAGGAGCCTAAATGCTCCAAGGAGTCCGATACCTCTAAGTTAATATCTGACATAAGCCAAGTTCCAAAATCCACTCTTCGCTGAGAAGAAGTAACAATTCCATATTAACATCTGTACTGGGAAAAAATGACAATTTACTTCCAATTCCAAGGCGAACAGCAATGTCCTTGACACTGTCATTAGTACCATTAGTAGAAATGCTGTATACTTTCTGGTTGCAAGGTATGATGGTGTTAAGGAAACTTGTGTGTTAGGAGCTTATGAAACATTAGTTTCTTCCTGTTGGATAAGTAGTTTCACCAGTCACATTAATTCTGCTATCACAACGTCATGCAGACCTAATCCCTCAACAGCTGATTATTTAACACGGATACATAAAAGTAAAAAAAAAATGCATATCTCCCCAGCTTTAAGCCTTCAAAAATGTTATCCTTTTCCCCTGGCTCAGTGATTCAAAGACACTGCAGCACAGTGTGGGGTTGTGCTCTTAGTAGCTATGGTGCCTCAGTAATAAGCTATTTAAGATGCTGAGACCAGCACTAGCACAGGCATTACTCACTGTCTCACAATGGTACTTACACATTACAGAAGAATTTAAAAACTGCTCTGGTGGCACAGAAGGATAAAACCCTGACTATGACCTAGACAACCCAAGTTCAATTAGCTGTTGGGGAAACTGTTGGAGCAAGCAGGGAGGATGTGGCATTCCTATCTTAGGAAGGAGGGGTGTGCCAATGACTCTCTAGTGGAGCTCTGGTGGAGGCTAGAACTCAGAGATAGACATCAGGCTGAGGGGTGGGGTAAACAACACAGTGTACACACCTCTTAGCCTAGGGAGTGGAGTTGCATGCTGTAGTTCCTGAACCCCAGCCAGCCATCATGTAAAAATGGTAGGCAGACAAGGGGTGTGAATATGGGGCTACAAAAAATACCAGGTCCCTGTGGATGATGGCAGCACTCCTACCACTCAACGCACACCTTCATTGAGTGAAGAAAGCATGTGCAAGTTCAGATGGGTTCATTGGGTGGGGAGGCAGACTTGAAGGTAGAGGGGTACTGGTCAAAAATAAATAAATAAACAATTTAATGCTCCAATTTTTGCAATCAGTGCCAATATACTAAAGGTACTCAAATGTCTGAAAGAAAATGTATCATCTTTGGAGAACAACCAGCAACTCAATGACCAGAGCAGACTCAGTGTAGCAGGAGATGCTGGAAAGAGAGAAGAATGATCATGCTATGCCTCCTCACCTCTCTCTAGGGAAAGGAATTGGGGAGTAGAGCTCTTACTGTACACCCATACTTAGTTTATGACTGCCCTCCACAACCTGTAAATTAAAAAGATGGCTACAATATTAAGTCTGTCTCCCTGTCCCCTCTGTGGTCACAGAGAATTCATAGCTTGCATAGTCATGAGGCCACTACTGTCTGCATAAACAAGACCCAACTGGCAAAGAGATACATCTGGGGTATGCCCAGAAAGCAGTGGCCCTGAGGAAGGATAGAGCAACAGAAAATGAGAGGGGATCCAACGTCAGTTTTGGCCTACCAAACGTGTAATTCTGCAAATACCACCTCCCACCTGAAATTATGGAAAAATGTTTGACGGCCAGCCAGCAGGAGACTGATATATTACAAGGATTACAGCATTCTTCATTTACAGCATTCTTCATTTACATCACTTAAGGTATCAATGCATTGTAATCCAGCTGTTAGAGATGAGAGGTATCTGAATGCTTGTAGAGTAAAGCAGGGTGGATGAAAGCAATTTGCAGAGCTTGTCTTTCATATCATTCAAAAATAATGCCACAGGAAAAAAATAATAAGTTATAATTCAGTAGAACAGGTTAAAGTATGGCATGCTAATGAGTTTTATCCTACAGCATGTAACTGGTTCTCTCAGCCTGTATGTGCATACTATATCAGTTGTTCCAAGGTTGTCTTTGAAAGAAAGGCTTGTGCAGATTCATAAGACAATACCTTGACTCAACCGATGGCATCCTTCCTGCCCTTTCCATATCACACCTTTCATGAACATCATTTATCTATGGTACTACATTCCTCTTGGCTTTTACATCAAATCAAGTTACTTCTAATTCCATTAAGAAAAAATATTGTTCCTCTCTACAACTGCCTAGCTGCTCTGCCAATATACTTCTTTGCCAGCATACCAATAGTGATATTTTCTTACATTCTGCTTTCCTCTGGATCATCATTGTTCTATTAATATTGTCAAATGTTTACATTCCATCCAAAAAACACATTGATCCACGTCCATTGGTTTTGTCAACACCTTTGCCATTCTTTTAGACATTATAGATATAAACACTTTATAATTATGGTTTACAATTGAAATGGGCCTATATGAAGCAGGATCTGATGGGTCTTTATTATCTTTAGGTATTACACCCACCACAGCTTTTTTCCAGGTTGTTGGTGTTTCCTCTCCTTTTAAGATACTGTTAAAACCTTCCAGATCTTTATCACTTTCTTCCCCTTGGTTCACTAACTGTAGTTTCCGAAAGTCCACCAGAATACCATCTATTCCTGAGACTTTCATGCAGTTTGGTTATATATCACAATTTTTCTCATCTCCTTCTATCTTAATTGTTTATTGTTTAGCCTTAGCTACTTCTAACCTTGGCATATTTAAGTGTTCTATAAATATTTCCTTTGTGCTTTTTCTTGATTTCCCCATTTCTGTACTTTATACAGATTTTCATAAAATTTCCAAAAGATCGCTAATATTTGTACAGAATCTCTGTTTTTTTTTAAGTTGTTATAGGCTACTTACATTTGGCAACAACCCTTTCCACTTTCTGTTGCCTAAGTCATTGTGCTCTGAATATATTATCAAAAAACAGTTGCTTACAGTAATCTTTCTAAACTCATGCACATTATCCAGCTAGTCCCATATTTTCTCTTTAGCATTCTACAGTTGTGCCTCTTCTTGTTTTGTGAGATTCCCCTTATGCTGTAAAAAATTTAACCTTTGTCAGCTCCTATAAATAATTATTCTTACTTCTTAATTGCATCTCTCTCTTTTATTTCTACCCTATTTTTAAACCTCCCTTTAATTTTACTCACTAACTATAATTTCTAGAGTGTTTTCTATCTTCTCTAATAACTCCTGAATAATTTCCACTACCCATTCTTTAAATTCCTCTCTTTTTAACAGGTAGGTGGGGGAAGCACTAGTGTCTCATTTTTCCTTCATTACACTGCATTTTTATCTTAGTTATTATTGGTGCATGACCTGAAATAGCTATTGAATGTCTGTCAAAGTTTTCAGTTATCAGCACAAACTGCTGTGAAATATAGTATCTGTTTAGCCTAGCCCAGTTATTGTACCATGGGGATTAATATATATTTTTTCTCTGAGTTCCTACTACTGGATTTGTGTTTTCCATACCAAATATTTTCATAAATCTATATAGAAATATATCCTCTTTTGTTATAGTTTCCTTCTAGGCCCTCCAGATACATCCTCACTGCATTGTTGCAAATCAAATTTCAGTCTCCACCTATAAGTAATATTCTCTGCTGAAATCTGATTATTTTACCCAAATTCGTTAAGCTCCATAATAGCAGTTTTAAGTGGAATATAAATACATGCCAGAGTTATCCTCATCCCTTGCCAGTAGCCTTTACTACCACAAACCTACAATTATTATCTCATCTTTCCTTTCCTATCACTATTAGAGCTTCTCCAGCAATTAATAGAAGTACTCCTCTTTTTCTTTGTCCCAGATATTCTACTAAATATTCATCCTGAAATCCTTTCCTTATCAAATTCACATGCTCAGTTCTTCTGAAATGTGCCCCCTGTAGCATTGCTATTTGCAGTCTGCATTTCTTAATATAATTAAATATTTATTCCTTTTTTGTATATACCTGGAAGATCATTCACATTCAAAGATAATATGGAAAGTGTCACCATTATGAAAATAAGTCATTATTCTCACCTATTCTATAGAACAGCTTTTTTGAATGTCTGTTGTGATACATGCACCCATTAATGTTTAGCAAGTTGATCATTTATGCATTTTATTATCATTTCTATTTAAGCCTGTGGAGTTCCCCCTCAGAGCCAGTAATCAAGGAGCCTGAATCCTCAACACTGACATTGGTGAGAAATGTTCACTTGGAACAAAGATATGTACACACAGTATTTCTAGATATAGCTCTCTGCACCAAGTACAATTTCCCTTAAGTGCACACAAGGAACATACTCACTTAGTGATCTGGGTTTCCCTCTGTCTCTCTCCAGGCCCCCACTCACACTCCCCGCTGGCACAGTTATAGAGTTGAGTCCGCAGCCGAGTGTCCCAGGCCAAGTCCTCTACCACCGTCTCTGTGAAACCAGTGCTCTGTGTCCCTCCTCCAAGCAGCTGACACACACACTCTTTGAGATTTGATTTTCACACAAACACCTGGGAAAGGCTGGCACAGATTTACTAGCTATGCTCCTCTACCCAGACTATAATGTAGATACTGCCACCCGGATACTCCAAAGCCAGCTACTCTAAAGCTCTTACAAGGGTACCCAATTATACCGAGTAAAATTAATATTAATACAAATTGTAGTGTTTGGAAAATGCATTAAGGCTTCCAAGAGCAGCCACGGTGTCACCAAATAGATATAACTACTCTCAAAGGTTAAAGCATTCCCTAAAAGACCAGACACAACAAAAAGTTTGTTTAACTATATTTAATGGTGGTGGTGTGTCTTTCAGCTTTTCCCTGTTAGGGGTCACCACGGCAGAACTCCGGTCCACTAATGATTGGCAGCAGATTTTTACGTGCCGAGTTGCCAGCTCTGATGCACAACCTTCAACGAAGGTATGCCCATTCACGTATGTCTCCACACAGAAGACGCTCTAACTGAGAATCGAACATGACAATGTCTTACTGTTAGGTGACAATGCTACTGCAGCACCACCACCGCAGCTGATGTTTAACTATATTTAATAATAAATAATAAAAGAACATGAAAATACTAAATATCTATTTACAATAAACACCAAAGTTTCAATCACAGGAAATATTAAAATAACACAGATGAATAGATTCACACTGATACAGAAAAACAGCACTTAACTAATCTCACTATATTTTCCTGACTGATGTAAAGAATTACTATTCTCCAGTTACTTACTAAAGCAAGGCAAGATGAAGTAGGCGAGTGATCCTTCAATGTCAGGTGTCAAAAATAGACTGCTCTGAGAATTCTGTCTCATCTAGAATTAAAACATCATTCCAGTTCTAGATTACAGAATGACATCACATACATCTGGTTATCTGACTTCTGGTTCCCATACTACCCCCTTTACTAGAAACCGAACCAGAGTCTCACACGTGTGTTACCATGCACATAGGGTTTTGCTGAGATGTATTACAGCATCTGGAAGCCATAAAAACATTTCAGCACTTCCACTCTTCCAAGGCAGCAATTAGTTCACTGCTAACGACAATATAGCAGGATTCTTAGTTCTTGTTTTCACAGACATTTTGCCTCTGGCTGTAATAAGAACTGTAAGATATAATGTTTATGGCCTAAACCAGGTAATGTAATTCCAAGATATTGTCTAAAGATTAGCTGGGGCTGAGATTAACCTCTTACCTTCTAGTATCCTATTTTACAATATATACATTTAATCAGTTACAATAGTACAGTCTGACATACATGTATACTTCTTTTCTGTCCATCAGGGTACATTGTTGGTACATTTTTAACACAAGCAGCTTTACAAATTAATTTTTCAACACAAGCAGCTGCACAAATCAGTTTGATATACAAATGACATACAATTCTTTACAAAACTCCAGCTAGCTATGCTGGCATATGTTACACATCTACTACCCTACTTCTCCTGGCATAGCTGGCAACACCTAACATTGTTACATTCCTCCGCCTTTTGAAGATGCAACCTAGTTTTTTAAATAACCCTTGAGAAATGTGGCATAAGGGACATGAGCCTGTCTGGGAACACATTAATCCATACTCTGTCTTGAGAGTCCATCTGCATTGGCATTGCTGACCCCATTATGGTGCTACAGTGTTATATCATATGCCTGCAACCCTAGGCTCCACCTTAATAATTTGGCATGTTGCTGGCTGGGTTCAATGTAGCCATAGATCCCCCTCAGGCTCCTCCTGCCACCCACTGCAAATACTCAGCACAAGGGACTCCCTGTTATGGTAAGGCTTCATCATGCTAACATGGTACAGTTTGTGCCCCTGCCTCTGACCTAGCAGTTCTAACATGTAGTTAACATCACTGACCTTCCTTACCACTTCAGAGGGTCCCTCCCAAGCTGCCTGCAGCTTACTGTGTCTGACAGGAATGAGTACCATAATCTGCTGCCCCTTGAGCTTGAGCATTCCTGTCATACCAGACCTTTTTCCACTGTTGGACTCCTGCCAGGTTCTCCTGGGCCAAGCCCATAAACTCCCTAAGCCTTGTCCTGAAGTTTAGGACATATGCCACAACAGACTCTTTGTGGGATTCACACTCACCCTCCCATTCTTTACAAATCAAATCTAAAAGCCACCTCACTCAATGCCCATACAACAACTCAAAGTGTGAAAAACCTGTGGATTCCTGGGGTACCTCTCTCTATGCAGAGAGCAGATGGGGCAAATATTTGTCCCACTCTCTCTTAAACTGGTCTGCAAATACCTGTAGCATGGCCCTAAGCAAAGATTTTAACCTTTCCACAAGACCATTAGTCTGGAGGTGGTAGGGGTTGTCTGTAGGTGCTTCAGCCCACAGCAGTACCACAGACAAGCCAGCAGGTCTGTAATGAAATTGGCACCTTTGTCAGTCAGTATTTCTCTTGTGAAACCTACCCTGCTGAAAATTTCTAACAAACCATGTGCCACCTTCTCAGCCTCGATGGAGGACAGAGCCACTGCCTCAGGGTATCCAGTAACATAATCTACTACAACCAGGATATACTTCTTCCCTGTGGAACTTGGAGTACTCAGAAGCCCAACAATATCCATAGCTACCCTCTGAAATGGCTTCTCAATCGCAGGCAAAGGCATCAAAGGAGCCTTGACCTTGTCACCGGCCTTCCCTACTTTTGGCAGCACTCACAGGTTCTGCAGTACCCTGTTACATTCCTTGGAATCCCGGGCCAATAAAAGTTCTGCATAATATGTATCTTGGTATTCCTCATCCTCATATGACCTGCAAAAGGAATATCATGGACTATGGCTAGAAGTGCCAGACGGTAGGCTCCAGGCACTACCAACTGCTGTATTATCTCACCCTCTAGCCCTCCCTCAGGGGTCCACTCTCTGTACAGAAATCTTTGTTCCAGTATACAGACTCCCCTTTTCCTTGAGAATCAAGCACCTCCCTAGCTACCTCTCTCAAGCCTCGTAATGTAGGGTCAGAGGGCTGAGCTGGAAACTCTATCTTTGTGACTCTTCCCACCTCCATTTCCACAGTAAGCCTGGTATCTTCTGACAACAGTGCCTCACTGTCAGCCTGGGTACTACCACTCACCTCTGCCCTTGCAGTCATGCTATCAAAGGGAATATCAGTACCTACAAGCAGCTGCGGCTCACCTTCAGGCTCACTGCTACAGGGTAGCTCCCTTCCTGAAATAGCCACCTCACCAGCCCTGACATCAGATGTGAGGTCTGTCTGGGTCTCCCCCAGGCTACCAGACCCACATGCCTGTCTCCAAGCTTGACTGAGTGTAACTGCATGTGCACCAGGTACTGCATTATCAAAATAATTCCCTATCAAGACATCTGCAGGGATATCAAACATATCTACTTGCTTGCTTTTTTTTCCACCCTTCCACTCAAGGTGAACCCTGTCCAAAGGTATTTGGGATGGGGTACCTCCTAAAGCTCTGACTGGAGTGGGCTGCCCAAGCAAGTAATGCTTCTCTTTAACCATGCAGGCTTCATAATGGTTATGTCAGAGGTTGTGTCTCTCTTAGCAATGGCCTGTTTTCCATCCACTAAGATAGGATATAAACTCTGGTGATAGTTTGGTACCACTGTTGTCTCCAGGTTATTCCCACTTGCTGGCTTCCCCACCTTTTTTTTCCACCTTGCTTCCATGGACATCTATGATACATGGCCCCACTGGTTGCATTTAAAACATCTAACCCTTTATCCTAGCTGTGTACCTGAACTAGTGGCTTCCCCTGTTCCTGGTGGACTCTGTTGGGGTGGTTTAGGCTACCCATCATGGGTTCCCTTATATCCATGTGCAGTGATGCCTTGCTGGCTAAGTAGAGATTTTTCTGCAGCTCATCCGCAGTTACGCTCCCAGCCTGCCAACCAGATTCCCATGTCCTCAGGCAAAGTGCTAAGGGCTTTTTTGTACACAAAAAGGTCTGCCAACCTTTCAAAAATGTTGGCCTGATGCCCACTCACCCACCTATGAAAATAAGTGCTTAGCTCAGCAATTATAATCACATACACTTTCATCTGCCTTGTATCTGTGCTCATGAAACTTTTTTTCTGTAAGCTTCAGGTGTTAACTTAAAGCATTATAATAAGCATTGTTTGACTTTATCATAAATTAAACAGTCAGTGGCAGACAATTTAGAAACAGCAGTTACAGCTTTACCATGGAGTAAGTGATCAGAAACTGTACCTAGGGCCCCTATTTCACAGACGGGCATAGGTGTCCATCAGATACCTGTGAGGGTCAGATCTATGCAGGACATGGAGGACTGGATCCTGAAGTTATAGAAATAGGTGAGCAGTTAGCCAAGCCTGTTTTATCTTGAATTCAGTGAAATCAACAGGCCTTAAGTGTTAAATGTTGCTCTTGGTCTGATGGAAGAACTAAGTGAGAAATAGTCTGGTAGTGGTGAAGACCAGGTGGTTTCAGTGAAGGTAAATCCCTGTAGGGTTCTGGAGTGGAATATTTGAGGAATGTGTGAATAATCAAGGTAAGTTGGCATAATTTCCATTAATTCTTTTGTTGATGCTGCGGTTATATATTTATAAATAAGGGGAAAACATAAACAAGAATATAAATTTAGTAGAAAAAAGTAAGGGGAAGGAGATGATACGTGTTTCAAGCAATGTATTATACTTTGGGTGTGTGAGAAACACTGTCAACAGTAAATTAATTTCACACCACAGCATATTCCAAAATTGTCCAAAAACAAGTCATGGGTGCCAAACTTGAGTCCCAAACAGCAGAATATCCAGAAGACAAAAGCAAAAGAAACAGAGATCAAAATCATTCGTAGTTTATTCAAAAAGCAAAATGTAAAAGCATAAAGCTTTCGAGTTGCATCAACTCTTTCTCAATGCAGATAAAAAACATTCACTACACTCAACATTTATTTTACAGAACCAGCTAATTGATGACATCATTAATTGCAGTTAATTGGTAAAAGACCAGCCCTAAAAAAAAATTTTTTTAAACCAACATTTCACTTTGTTGTTTGACTTACTTTGTTACTTAAATAATAATAGAAAAACAATTAAACATTATAAATATCATATAAATTCTCTCTCCAACTTTAAAATAGGTTTAACAGTATTCCTTGAATTTAAACCTGGAGACTTATCTGCTTTAAAATAATTTATCCAGTTATACTCTGCAGCTTCAGTTCTTGACACAATACTGCTCCCTCTCACCCATTTACTAACCTTTTGTATCACTCTAAACATAAAATTATGCTCATCTCCACATTCCATAACATGTTTACTTAAGGCATTAGCTCCAACCTTCCTTCTTATTTCAGATAAATGGGAGGCTATTCTTTCCTTTAGCTTTTGATTTGTTTTACCTATATAAAAATTTTTACATGCAACACAATTAGCAATATACACTTGATTTTCAGTGGTGCATGTAGCAAAGGAATTAAAATAAAATATCATACCAGTAATATGGTGAATAAAAGTTCTCCGGTTCGATTCTCGGCTGGGGTGCCTTCTGTGCGGAGTCTGTATGTCCTCCCTGTGGTCATGTGGGTTTCCTCTGGGTGCTCTGGTTTCCTCCCACATCCCAAACACATACAGTAGGTGGAATGGACACTCTAAATTGGCCCTAGGTGTGAGTGTGTGCATGTGTGTGCCTTCTGTGGAAGATCGGGCGCCGGGCTGGCAACTCAACACAGTAAAACTCCACTGCCAATCATGAGTGGACAGATGATCCACTGTGGCGACCCCTAACCAGGAAAAGCCGAAAGAAGAAGAAGAATAGGGTGAATAAAAGAAATGTCAGAATTTATATATTTACAAACAGAACAATTAAAACAAGGGACCATACCTTTGGTAATAACTTTACTATTATTGTCACTAATATTACTTGTCACCATATCCTTATATCATAATTTCTGTTTTAAAGTACTTTCCTTTTTAAAAGTAAAAGAAGGTCCTTCTCCTACTATTTGCTTCAGTTCAAGATTTGAAGTCAGTATAGACCAATTTTTTGTAATAACAGATTTGATCATACTAGTGTGTCTATTAATTGCTCAATGCTTGAGATAGTTCTTGAAAACAATGTGTTTCATTTTGATGGTCAGTCAGAAAAAATACAGAGACACCCACACACATCCTCCAAAGCTGAAAGAACTGGTGGAAATGGTGGAGGTACAAGAAATTCCTTCTGTAACACCTCATAACATTTTCCAAGAGACCGAGGAACATCAGTGTACACCCACTGCAAACACTGGCACATTCTGAAAATAGTTTCAAAGAGAGACGAATCCAAAAGGGAGCAACTTCTAAGAGTTGAAATAGACTGCAACATGAAGTTTGATACTCACATCTCACTCGCTATAAAGTACACAAAAAATGGGAGGACTATACGGAAATAAACAATTCCTCACAAACAGCTCCAGGGCTAAAATAGCACAAACACATCTCATCTCTACACTTCTATATGCCTCCCCTATCCTCGCCAATGTTAGAAAATCAGATATAACCAAACTTGATGCCTGCTATAACAAAATTGCAAAGTTCGCCACCAACAGCCCACATCAAACACACCACTGCTTAGCTCTTAAACAACTCAACTGGCTTGAACTTCCCCACTTTCTCCTTTACAACCAGCTTATATTAACCCATAAGATTCTTTACTACCCCGATACAACTCCTGCATTACAAAACCTAATACAGTGTTACTGCAGTACTGGAGTCCTGCACTCAAACAATAAACCTCTCCTTCAAGTCTCTAAAGCCAACAACTCTGAAGAAGGCTTCCGCTATTCAAATTTTAAAGATAAAAAAATGGAACACTTTGCCAACAAATATAACAGCCACACCATCCATAGCTCAATTTAAGACATCTTTAAAAGCACACCTACAACTAATTGGATTTACAACTGTGACTCCCCAGGGTAGTCTAACTCCATCTCTTTTGTACTTACTCAAAGTAAACACCCCTCCCTTATTTTCAGACAGTAGACTTCTCTTTATCTTGCAAGTCTCATTCCTCATACCGCTCTCAACAGTTCCTAGTTCTTCTAAATATAGACACTTGATGTCTACTTCATATTATCAAAATACTGTCATACTGAGTGTTATTTTCATTGTACTGTTTAAGGTGTTTCTTCTTTCTACCTGTATATTGTACTATTTTTATCATACTGTTAGTTGTTGTACAATTTATAGTGTTATCCTAGTTTTTATTGATGTAAATGAATAGCGTTATTCTTCTGTATCTGTGAAATTGTACTTTATTATTCTGTGATATATGTGGAACATTTCTCCATGGGCCTCTGCTGAAAAAGGAGTTGTGTCCAGTCAGATTTTCCTGGTAAACAAATGTAAAATAAGTAAAGAAATAATAAAGAAATCAGAAACATAGCTCTCCACTGACTCTGAATCAGAAAACTGAGGATAGAACTTGAATCTGACCCTTTATTTTCCTGTCAAGATTTAGAATCTTGAGTCTCTTCAGGGAAGGAGTAATTTCTCTTTCTTTTTCCACAAACTACTTTATAAACAGGATCAGTAGCCTGAATGAAACCCTGAGCTAGACCCCATAAACTTCTCCTTGTAAAGGAAATTTGAGGAGAAGATACATGTTATTTTTTATTTATTTTTTTTTTTTTGAAGGAAAACAAATTGCGCCAGTGGTGTTATAAATGGCAGCAGTAGCTTCCTTGGGGATGGGCACAACATTCTGACAAAACAGGAAAACCTTCATTGTTCCTTCTCCTAGGACCAACAAGAGTGGCTCTCCCTTGTCCGATGAGGGGACTGCAACAGCTGCAGAGGACATGGATAAGCCCCAGTACAGATACAACAAATGGCCACAGCAGAGACACCACCTGCAGCTGAGGAAAATTGCTAGCGTGCTGTGGTAGCAAAGTATTTTTGTTTAACTTTTTTCTTTTTGTGGCTAGAAAAAGGACTGACTTGGAACCAACTGTCTGTTCCATAGTCTAACTAAAATCGTGCATCTTTTCCAGGCAAACCAAGCAACAAAAGCCAGGAAAAATTTAAAGTCTTTAAAATTCACTTTTTCACATAAAAAAAATCAGTAAAAAGCACTTTAAAACACTTGTGAGCCACAAAATTAAAATAAAGACAATTTCTCCACAGATTTCTCTAAATGCTTTAGTTAGAGAAAGAAGTTCCGGCTGGTGTGGTGATAGGGCTATTACAGGTTCCCATCTTTGAACTGAAGGTTCTACCACTAGGAACAGTATCAAAGGAGAAGCCAGGAGGAAAGGTTAGTGAATGGCATCATCAGCAAGGAGGCAAGGATTCCAGTACACTTCCTTGGAGGATGGTGTTTGGGAAGCTTTTCCATCTCTTTCAACCTTCTGATTTAAAAGTCTGTGTTTGCGCTTGTTTCCTGCCTTTCTTGTTACTAGTCTAGCCCAGGTACAGATTTGCTGTATCCAGGACTCTATAAGCTTCTGAGCCCCACAAGCCTTTCCGTGTTGGAGGGAATCCTTCTAGCTTATCAGTGGGAGTGATAAGCATTAGGTAGCCTATCTACCACAAGAGGAGTGGACCCTGGCCCAGACATTGTACCTTATTGGCCATTTGAGCAGTTTTTTTCCATCTCTTTCAGCTTTCTGGTTTGGAAGCCACACTTGCGCTTGCTTCCCGCATTTCCTATAACTAGCCTAGTCCGGATACAGAGTTGCTGTATCCAGGATTGTTGGTAAGCTTCTGAGCCCCCCAAGCCTTCTAGCTTATCAGTGAGAGTGACAAGCACTAGATAGCCTATCTACCACAAGAGGAGTGGTTCCTGGCCCAGAAATTGTACCTTATTGGCCATTTGAGCAGTTTTTTCCATCTCTTTCAGCTTTCTGGTTTGGAAGCCGCACTTGCGCTTGCTTCCCGCATTTCCTATAACTAGCCTAGTCCGGATACAGAGTTGCTGTATCCAGGATTGTTGGTAAGCTTCTGAGCCCCCCAAGCCTTCTAGCTTATCAGTGAGAGTGACAAGCACTAGGTAGCCTATCTACCATAAGAGGAGTGGTTCCTGGCCCAGAAATTGTACCTTATTGGCCATTTGAGCAGTTTTTTCTATCTCTTTCAACTTTCTGGTTTAAAAGCCGCATTTACGCTTGTTTACTGCCTTTCCAGTATCTAGTCTAGTCCAGATACAGACTTGCTGTATCTAGGACTGTTGGTAAGCGTCTGAGCCCCCCAAGCCTTTCTGTGTTGGAGGGAAGCCTTCTAGCTTATCAGTGGGAGTGGTAAGCACTAGGTAGCCTATCCTCCATGGGAAGAGTGAGCTTTGGCCCAGAAATTGTAGTTTATTGGCCGTTTGGGCAGTTTTCCCATCTCTTTCAACTTGCTGGCTTAAAATCCTGCATTTGCACTTGTTCCCCGCCTTTCCTGTAACTAGTCTAGTCCAGGTACAAATTTGCTGTATCCAGGACTCTTTGTAAGCTTCTGAGCCCCCCAAGCCTTTCTGTGTTGGAGGGAAAAATTCTAGCTTATCAGTGGGAGTGGTAAGCATTAGGTAGCCTATCTACCACAAGAGGAGTGGTTCTTGGCCCAGAAATTGTAGCTATTGGCCGTTTGGGCCGTTTTTTTCCATCTCTTCCAACTTTCTGGTTTGAAAGCCACACTTGCGCTTGTTTCCCACCTTTCCTGTAACTAGCCTAGTCCAGATACAGAGTTGCTGTATCCAGGACTGTTGGTAAGCTTCTGAGCCTCGCAAGCCTTTCTGTGTTGGAGGAAAGCCTTTTAGCTTATCAGTGGGAGTGGTAAGTACTAGGTAGCCTGCTTACCACAAGAGGAGTGGTTCTTGGCCCAGAAATTGTAGTTTATTGACCATTTGGGCAGTTTTTCCATCTCTTTCAACTTTCTGGTTTAAAAGACCACATCTGCGCTTGTTTCTCATCTTTCCTGTAACTAACCTACTGAGAAGCACTAGAAAGCCTTAAACTGATACAAGCCTTCTAGCTTAGAAGAGACTTTGGAGTGATTAAGTATCAGTTTTCTGTATTATCTTGCTGTACTTAACTGTTTTCCTCCTAAACGCTGATTTTCCAGCATTTATTGTGATTTAAAAGCTTGTTTTTTCACATATTGTACTTATTTGACTGCCTGCACTTTTAAAGAGTCGTTATTTGTTTAAATAATTTGTTTAACTGTTGTAGGCTACACACTAAAGTGCAATAGCCTTTTCTGATTGTTTGTAGTCATTTAAAGCTGTTTTAAGTGTATTTTTTACTGTTTTTGCCTTATCTTTTCAAAAAAAAAACAAAAAAAACAAAAAAATGTGTTGTTTTCCACCTTTCTAAGCTAGTATAGTCCATTTTTCAGGCGAATTCAGGGCTGTGTTACAAGTTTCTGAGTTGCCCATACCTTACTTGGATAGAAAGAAGTTTTTCTGTTCACCTGTGAGAGAGGGGAGCTTTGAGCAGCCCATCTGTCCCTGGAGGAGTAATTCCAGCCCAGAAGTTAGTAGTTTATTGGCCATTTTGGGCTAATTTCTCTCTCTTTAATTTCCCTGCTATAAAAACCATGTTTGCACGGTTTTGCGTGCCAGGCAGCTCCGATTAGCTAGGGTTAAATTATTCCCGGCTCCACTAAGTCTCCTCTTCAGTTTTTCCCTTGAAACTAGTCTAACTCTCAACTTAAGCACTCAAAAAATATCCTACAGCCCAGCACTTGCTCAGACCTAATAGCAAGCACTAATACACCCTGACACTTGATTTCCAGGCAGGGCAAAGCTCTTTATTCACCCCTCACCAACTGACTAAGCAGCTCACCCTACTATTCAGGCATGACCAAAGGGCAATTTCAGGTGTACTCTCCAGTTCAGCTAGTGAATCTGGGTATCCTGAGGCAATGTTAGAACTGCCTCATGTACACTGATAACCCTTTCCTCCTACCACAAAACACTAACATATGCGAGAGATGCAATTATACAGCTAAACTGGAGGCTAAGCTCTCTCCATCCAAGACTGGAACAGTCTAGAGGAGAAGGTTAACACTTGTACCACACCTCCAGCCACACATAGACCTACTAAACTAGCACTGGCAAAAAATACACATAAATACACAAAATCATACTCGGAGGCTCTAAATAAAAACCCGCAAAAGCATCAGAGACCTCCAAAGCAGACACCCAAACAACCTGCACCTCCCGTCACAAACCAGACAACACATAAAACACAAAATCAGTGTGCCACACAATCACAGCCCTTAAGGCAAAATAACATACCTAACACACTAGTAACAGGTGACTCTATAGTCAGGCACACTGACGTCCGACTCACTAGGCTGGACAAGCAGAAGGTTACTGTTAGCTGCCTGTCAGGAGCCAGAATCTGCCACATAACACAAACACTCAGGTCACTCCAGAACAAGTACAAATATGACTCTGTCATTGTTCATGTTGGTGTGAATGACCTGAGACGTACCTCCCTGGACTACATGAAGAGAGACATGGAAGAGCTCTTTGATCATGTAGCCCAGGGTGGTATGACCCTGACCCTGAGTAACATCCTGCCCTCACCAAGAATGATACCGCAGTATAAAGAAAAAATGATCAGTTTCAACAATTGGCTAAGCTTCTGGTGTCATTCAAAGGGGATCCAGTGTCTGTCAGCCTGGGATGACATGCTCGACAAGCCTTCACAAGAGACGGCTTGCACCTGTCACCCCTAGGCTTTTGAATACTGGCCAAGGCTCTTGCTGCCCCGTAGTGCCTTTTTTAGGCAAGGCTCAAAAGTCAAACCCACCTCCTTAAACAGCACAATTAACAAAAAACTGAGGGTTATACTACTCAATGCCAGGAGTTTAAATCTCAAAATGCATGCTATCAAAGCACTCCTCAATATGGAGAACATCGACATCTGTGCAGTAACTGAAACCTGGTTCAAGGCTCCAGAGAGCACCCCAGCACTATCAGGCTATAACTCATACCACATGTTTCAGCCACAGAACATGGACCAAAACACAAAAGGAGGGGATGTATCCATATTCATCAAGGATACCTACACCTCCAGGTTAGTGGAGCAGCATGATACCGCCTAGATCATCCATGTGCAACTAACATTGGGCAAATCTGCAAGGCAAATTGTGGCCTGCTACAAATCACCCACCATGACTCAAGACCACCACTCCACCTTTCTGGAGACACTGAAAAACGTGAAGGTCCTACTGAACACCGTGATGTTGGGTGATTTCAATTACCCTACCTTTAACTGGGAAAACTACTCGAGTACAAAGTCCCAGGCCCAGTGCTTCCTGGAATTCATCAACTCAAATGCCCTGGATCAGCTGGTAAACTCCCCTACCAGAGGTGAAAACATATTGGACCTGGTCATCACCAACATGGGCGACAGGTGTTCCACACCGGAGGTCAACCAGTCACTGGTTAGATCAGACCATAAACTAATCAGTCTGGATATCCACACCCCACCACCACCCCCAACTAAGGAAACCACAGTAAAAAACATTTCTAAAGCAAACTTTACCTTACTTAAGACAGAGGAGGTAAGTTTCACAGCTCCCACGCTAAAGGATAACGCTGCCCAAGATGCAGAAACCTTTACAAATGCACTCTATGAGCACCTACAAGGATGCAAGGGTAGTGCCATCCCTAGCAAAACCAAGACTCACTCCTCTAAGAGAAGGAAACAAGTCTGGTGGACCCCTGCCATAAACAGGCTATACAACAGAAGGAGGAAACTAGTTCAGAAAAAAAGCAAATCCCAAGAAGGAAAGACATCCCTGATCAGTATCAGTAAGAAACTAAGGTCCCTCATAAAATCATCCAAGGCTAACTTCAAAAGAAAAATAGCCAAGGATTCAAAAGATAACCACAAAGCCTTCTTTAGCTATGTTAAGAATCTAAGTGGCAACTCACAGATATGCACTGAACTAGTGCAAAATAGCACAAAATATACTGAACCTACTGATATTGCCAACATCCTGGCAGATAGATTCAGTGCAAACGTCACCCCCCTGTCACCCCCAAAAGGGCCCACAACAATACCGGAAAAGTGTAATGTTCTGGAAATCACAGACGCAAAGGTGAAAACAGCCCTTTCAAAAGCCAAAAACACAGCATCAATGGGGCCAGATTGTGTCCCAGGCTGCGTCTTGCATGAACTACAGAATGAACTAACCTCCCACCTAAACACGCTGTTCAACCTCAGCCTCTCCACAGGCTACATGCCCATAGAATATCACACAGCAATAGTTATACCACTCCACAAAGAAGGAGCCACAACTGACCCTGGTAACTATCGCCCCATAAGCCTGACTAGCTTGGTCTGCAAGGCTATGGAGTGCATCATCATGGAACTCATTAACAAAGCCAATGGGAACCTCCAAACACTTGACCTGACCCGGTTCAGCTTTGTTAAGGGCAGATCATGCCTACTAAACCTGGTTGACTTCTTCAAGATGGTCACCAAGGCCATAGACGAGGAAAGGTGGTTCACACAGCCTACCTTGACCTCGCCAAGATTTTTGACACCATTCCCCACTCAGGTATTACAGAAAAACTCACCAGCCTGAACATAAACCCCTACATCATGAGATGGATTGCCAACTGGCTTACAGACAGAACTCACATGGTAAAAATAGTGGGCTCCCAGATCCAACTCTAAACCAGTCACAAGTGGTGTCCCGCAAGGCTCAGTCCTGGGACCCCTACTGTTCGGCATATATTTCTCAGGCATACAGGCAAACACAGGAGGACTATGGCTAACCAAGTTCACCAATGACTGCAAACTGGGAGCCATAATTGACTCTCCGGCTAACACGGACATCCTCCAAAAGGGCCTTACTGAGATGGGCACCTGGTGTCAAAGTCATGGCCTCAAGCTAAATGCCAAAAAATGCATAGTCATCCCGTTTGGGAAAAACAAAACACCAACGAACTGCCACATAGGTGGCAGCCCCCTTAATACAGAAGAGGTAATAAGAGATCTGGGGACCCAGGTAGATAGTAATCTCTCCTTTGATAATCATATTGCCAAAGTAGTTAGGAAATCCTTTTATGTGGCCCCATCTAATTACTAAAGGGTTCGCATCTAGAAATAAAGAGGTTATAGTGCCCCTCTACTCGTCACTCATCAGACCCATCATAGAGTACAATGCCCCATTTGGGATGTACCTCACAAGACACTTCCAACAGCTGGAAAGACCACAAAAGTACCTCACCAAGAGGATTACTAGCCTCAAACATATGTCCTATGCAGCCCGACTGAAAAAACTCTGGCTGTACTCAGTGGCATAACGCTTACTCAGAGGTGATCTCTGCCTGACTTACAAAGCCATGTCCAACTCAGAATTGATGGACATGCTCCACCTAAAGAAATCCAAGTCACTGCGAGCCATGCGCTCTAGTGAGCTAAACCTCGCCACAACAATAAATAAAACATGCTGGAGGGATAAATTCCTGTCACAAAGACTCCCCATGCTTTGGAACAAAATTCCAAACTACATTAGGCAGAGCCCTTCATTAACACTCTTCAAGAGAAACCCTGATGAGTGGATATGTAACAGAAAGTACACCCCTTGGATCACTTCATTGGCTTTGCTTAACAGAGGATCAGTTAATTAATCAATGTGGTGGCGAAAGCCAACACACTCTGACTAGGCTTTTAAATGCCCTCAGGCAGATAGCCTAGTACCTACCTATGAACCTATAATTTGTCTGCTGGACAACCTTTGTCTAGCTAACCAACATAGATGTAGCTTTTGCCAATTTCCTGTTTTTAGTCAGGACTAGGACTTACTAAGCAAGAAGTTGGAAGTGAAGTATTTTAACAAAGCTATGACTATAGGATGTGTAGTCACTTGTGTAAAATTCCAAACACTTACAATGTTTTACACTGCATTCAGGAATCCAACTATGAAAGAAAGAAGGCAGTACATTATTTAGCTGATTTCTTTTTCTTTTTGCTCACTGGAGAAGGTTGAGAGGAAATAGACAGGGGACTGCATTCTTCCATGAACTGTTCCAGGAAGTAGGAGTATCCCTGGCATTAGGCAAGTTAGCCCAACAAAATCTTTAATACTCCTAAGTTTAGAAATACATGTGCCTTGAAGACAAACTAGAAGCTTTGACAGGAAAGGTGGAGGGCATGAAAGGTAGTAGGAAAGTCAGTGGACGTGATTTTTTCTCTGTCAAAGGTTTGCTCATCTTTGCATGTAGCACTGTAACACATGGCAGAGGTTTTGCCTTGCCACTAGCTACTTTTATTAATGTAACATAGATTCATACTAGGCAAGCAATCACAGGACCATGACACCCAGCCATATATACCTATAAGTGGACTCTTTTCAAGCATTTAATAGTGCTCACCTCCCAAACTTATTAGGGCTGCACGTGATAACACTGGTGCAAATTTATGTCTACCAATCCAGTAATCAAGTCTAGCCTTAAAGGTAGCCAAAGTAGTACTTTGTTTGACATGTAGTGGTAACTTATTCCATAGGCTATAAATACATTGAGTTAGGAACCTATCACTTCAACAAGTCTTGTTTAACTGAGATAAGCAGAAACATCATAAGGTAAGGTAAGGTAAGGATATCTAAGCAAATCAGGCAGGGTTTGGTGATCTGGGAAGATTTTTTAAAGCAATATAATTTGGTGTCTTTCCGACAGGAGATCTGAGTTGCTAATGTGAACTTAGTGCTGAATATTGATGCATCATTCAGTGAGAATGAGGGGTTACTTAAATAGGCTCTGGTTTACTAGCCCATACCCTACGGCGTGGATAGAAAGTGAGGTCTACGGAAACATTCCATTTTCAGAGCGTCATGTTTATTTAAGCAACTATAGTAATGTGGGCTGATGGGCTGCCACACAAAAAAACTGTGTTTCAGTCTTATAATAGGAAAGTGGTTTATGCACTGAACAAGAGGTGAGCTAAATCAGATACAGTGCAGTAATTAATAGGAAAGGTGGTGCTACAGAGCTTAATGAGTAATCTATTCTTGTCTGTATGTTAAAATCCAAGGAAAAGCAATGAGGTAGCTGACAGCTGTTATAGAATCTAATTGAACAGATTTCAAGCCATAGCTTCAGATGCAAAGCAATTGGCAGTTAAGGTATGTGAAATTGCAAAAGGCATCTACAGCTGTGGTTAAAAGAATTGTGGGCTTCTAGCTGCAGAAACTCTCACAATGGAATTTGAAAAACTCTTTTTTTTGGGGGGACGGGGTCTGCCAGAAAAGGAAGGGAAGCATCTGTTTGCCTGGTGTTGAGGTACCTGGCTCATAGAAGAAGAATAGGAGAAGCTGCTTAAACAATTCACGCACATCTGCTTGCATTGAGCTCTCATTTTTAAGTCAAAGGACTGCTAGATTTCACAAAACCTTGGGCAGTGAGGAGGATGTTGTAGGGTTGGGCATGTTTACAGATGCTGCAAGTGGAACAAAGGCAACTATTAGGCAAAGATCTGTTGCCTCAGGTGTTGCAAGGCTTGTATTGTGTTTCTCAGGACAACAGGGCTTATGCCATGCTGGTATTCCTGTCCTTGGTGCTGTATTATACAACCTTTTAGGTTAGTGCATTGTTGGTAGGAGAAGGAGTTGGTGGTTCAAACCCATTGATGTGCAGGCATGTCATAGTCATGGATGACAGGATGCTACCATGGATGACAGTATCCAATATAGATCAGTTTGGGAAAGACTGTATTCGATGAAGAAGAAAATGAGTTATTCTGACTAGTTAGGTGGATACACACACACTGCAGGCATTAAAAAAGCTGTAGAGTCTTTAGACATATGTAGAGAAATGGGATTAAAAAAAGTGTGTATACTCGTCAAATATACTGTTTGTCACACCTGGTTGGGGGGGCAACAACTCAAGTTTATATTGAGGCCAGTCTGTCAAAAGATTTGCATCAATCCAAACAATTTTGGAATTCATTTTTTAGGACTAGAGAGGTTCAAGATTTGGCAAAAGAGGTGGCCTCAGTAAAGACACTTAAGAGGCCAAGCACATGGACATCAAAAACATTTCTGTATTACATTAAATTGCTGTGAAATAAAGAAAGAAAGGGAAAAAGGCAGTGTAGTCAGAAGAGATAGGGAAAAATTAAAGTAATGTTTTACCATGCTAATGATTGTCTTCTTTTTTTGACAGCCACACAAAAAGTCTTCCTGATTGGTAGTTCTTTTTTCTACTGGGTGGAGAATCAAGCAAATGTTCACCCAGGAAGGCACATAACAGGCTTGAGTGTCAGGAAATAGAAGTTTGTTTGGAAGAGCATCAGAAGGATGTTGTACTTTCAGTTCCACCCTGTTCTGTTGCAGATGGCAGGCAGGTTTGGAAACTTATGTTCTTACCATAACGTTCCGTCTGTGTTGTTCATCTTCATTCATTCATTACTGATGGGTGTCGGTTCCATCCTTGGTACTGTCGGCCTTGTAACAAGCTCATGCCAGCCAAAAAACTCTCAAGCTAAACTTTTATCTACAATGCCCTTCTCCCTGTTACCTCCGATCGAGTTTGCCTGTTATAAGTAAAGCAGAGGCGGTCTCTGACCAGAAAAACCTATAGCAGGAATAGGACCCAATTAGATCCCCCAGGAGCCTCTGGAGGGGGAAGGAGGGTGGGACATAATGAATGAATCAAGATGAACAACACAGATGGAACGTTATGGTAAGAACATAACTTCTTTATCTGATGTTGTTAATCTTCATTCATTCCTTACTGATGGGACAGAGTCCCTAGCTGTTTTTAGTCCTGGGAGGCCCTTATAGCAGAATGTTCCTGAGCACCATTGAACCAAAATACGCTCTTCCGCTGGAGGCCAAATCCAATTTGTAATGAGTGATAAAGGTATGAGGAGTAGCCCAAGTTGCAGCTGCACAAATATCATTCAAGGAAGCCTTAGCATGAAAAGCCACAGAAGTTGCTACTGATCTGGTAGAATGTGCTCTGACTTTGCTTGGTAGAGGAATATTATTTTGTTGGTAAGTCAATAAATACAGTTTCTCAGCCATTTGGACAAGGTTACTTTTGAGACAGCGTTTCCCAGTTTCAGGCCTGGTAGCTGGTCTGATTTATGTATTGACTTTGTTTTCTCCAGGTAAAAACATAACTGTCTATGAACATGCAGTAAATGAAGACAGTACTCTCCTTTGTTTGAATAGTTGGGGGGAAAATGGAAGGTCAATCTCTTGTTTAATTGTCAAGTCTGAGATAACCTTGGGCAGAAAGGAAGGATTAGTCCAGAGTGATATTCTGTCTTTATGAAATACCATGTAAGGACGTTTAATACACAAAGCCGCAAGTTCTAAAATGCATCTGGCTGATGTGACAGCTACCAAAAATAGAGATTTCAAGGACAGGAATTTAAGGTTGTGAGTGGAAGCAGGTTCAAAAGGTGAACGCGTCAGGGATTGGAGTACTAGTGTTAAATTCCAAGGTTCAATGGGATCCCTGAAGTGTGGTCTGATATGTAAGACACCTGTTAAGAAAGTTTTGCAGAGATGGTGGGAAATTAGGGATGCATCTCGAAACCATTATGGAAGTTTGAGATAGCAGCTAAGTGTACTCAAATGGTTGAGCCTGCTGCTCCTGAATGAAGAAGACCTGATAAATAACCCAAAACCACACTAACAGGAGCTGAGCAAGGGTCTAATTGTCTTTGACGGACCCAAAAAAGGAACCTTTTCCACTTGCTGAGATAGATTTTCCTGGTGGATGGTTTATGTAAAGCCAGAAGGATATCACACACTGGGGAGGTAAGGTTATTCTGCCTGGAGATTACCGGAAGTGGAGGAACCAAGCTGTCAGCTTGAGACTGGAGGTGTTTTGGTTTGACAAACCATGTGGCTGCAAGATCAGTTCTGGAGTTGGATCCAGAATCCATGGGTGATCTACTACGTTAGGCCAAAGGAAGGGAAACCAAACCTGTCATGGCCAGTAAGGAGCAATGAGGATTACTTTGCTTCTCAGACGAGGGGCTTTCTTTAGAAACTGGGGAATGAGGGGAAAGGGTGGGAAGGCATACAGAAGTCCCATGGGCCAATCGTGAATCAGAGCGTCCCTAGGGGACTTCCCCTGTGGGGGAATTAGGCAAAGTAGCTGCTGCATTTGTGGTTTGCTGGAGAGGTGAACAGGTCGCAACAAGGCTGGCCCCAGCGAGTGAAGATCTTGATCGCAATGATAGGATTGAGGGACCACTCGTGAGGCAGTAGGCTGCATCTGCTCAGCTTGTCTGCAGTTATGTTGGAACTCTCGGGAATATGAATTGTAGTTTGAAAGTGGTTGGAAGCTATCGCCCATTGCCAAATTCTCATGGCTTCTTGACACAGTGGGTAGGATTTGGTTCCTCCTTGTTTGTTGATGTACCAGACTACTGATGGGTTGTCTGATTGGATAGCAATTGTCTTTGACGGAAGAATGGTTTGAAATGCTTGCAACGCTAGAAACACCGCCCTCAGTTCTAGGACATTGATATGCAGATGGGCCTCTATGCCTGACCAAGTGCCTTGGATCAACTTCCCCTGGTAAAGCCCCCCATCCACCACCCCCCCATCAGGGAAGCATCTATACTCACTGTGGCCCTGGGCTGTTGTGGATAAAAGGGGTGATGCCATTGTAGTTCATCTGGCTTCATCCACTACATTAAATCCCACTTGCATCGCTGAGTTATCCATATTTGAAAAGACAAGGGATGCTGTACGGGGTACCACTGAGTTGGAAGAAGTTGTTGGAGAATTCTCATGTGTAGTCTTCCCAAGGGCACTATGGTTATAGATGCAGCCATGAAACCCAGCAGTTAAAGCACTGATTGGGCTGGGACTAGATTTTGACAAATTTTCACCCGTATCTGGGATCTTATCCTGTGTAGTCTGTGGTCCAGGAGAGAAACTAGGCAACCATTTGTGTTGAAAATCACCCCAATAAATTCAAAGGACTGAGAGGAAATCAGGTTGCACTTTCTCTGGTTTACTGAGATTCCCAGTGATTCTGCTAGTTCATGTGTATAATCTAGAGCAATCTCCAGTAGACGCTTGGTGGGGGCGGTGAGGTGCCAATCGTCTAGATATGGAAACACCTGGAATCCTTGTAGTCTCAAGTGAGCTGTTACCGCTGCCATGTACTTGGTGAACACTCTGGGGGCTATCAAGAGTCCAAAGGGCAGCATGCGGAATTGAAAGTAATTGGCCCCAGCTGAAAGCAAAGAAATTTTCTGGAGTGCGTGTCCATTTCTATGTGGTAATATGCATCCTGAAGATCTATTGAGGACATCCAATTGTCTTTCTCCAGGAAAGGGAGGATAGACTGAACCATGACCATCCAGAATTTTTCTTGCTTGACTAATTTGTTTAGGATGCTGAGATCCAGAATTGGTCTCCAGTCCCCTGTCTTCTTTGGCACTAAAAAGAATCTTGAGTAGAATCCAGATCCTATCTGGTCTGGTGGGACTGTCTGGGTGATTCTTTTTTGAAGCAGCTTTTGAATTTCTGGCACTGCTGTTTCCCTTTGACTGGGTAGAACGTTGGGAATATGACTTGGTGACCTTGGGTAAAGATTGAATAGGACCTGGTATCCTCTGGTTATGATCCATTGTACCCATAGATCCATTGTTATTGTTAGCCAGGCAGAAAGGTGCAAGTAAAAACATCTCCTGACTGCTTCCACAGGAAAGCAGTTGGGCCACTCCTCAGGAATACTGATTGGGTTGTCCAAAGAAAGAATCTCTGGAACTCTGTTTACACGGACCCCCTCTGCCCCTGTAGGGGCACCTTCCATATGAGTTACCCCCACACCCCAGGGAGTATACTCACCACGTGTATTATGGAAAGGACCCTGCGATTTCTTGTGCCACATCTTTCTGCTCCTCTGGTTCCTAAAGTATGGACTCTGAGGAGTGGAAAAACGTATGCACACGAGACAGGGTCTTACCATCCTCCTCACACCTGGCCAATGTCTCTCTCACTTTCTGGCCAAAAAGGAAGAAGGCCTCAACTGGAGATATGAGGAAGGAAGACTTAAAGGGTCCGCAAAGTCACAAAGGTGCATCCAGGTGTGGCGTCTCATGACAGCACCTGAACCCACCTCTCTGGCTGCTCCTTTAGTGGTGTGAGAAATCAGACATATGGAGGAGCTAGATATGGATTCCAGGGTAACTAACTGTGAGGCAACTTTATTACGGACCTCGTCAGAAACCGCTCCTGCTAATGTTTCAGAGAGTTCAGCGACTAAGTCTCTCTGAAGCCTGGTGAGGTGTGCCAGATAATTCAAAGACCTAATAGCAAAGGTCAATGATGCAAACACTCACTTCCCTAGCCTGTCCACTGCCCAAGACTCCCTGTTTAGGGGGTGAACAGTCTGGCTCTCCTCAGCCATTTCCTTTCTTGCATTTGCCAACACCACCATATTGTCTACTGGAAGACCCTTAGACCAGTGAGAGTGCTGTTCTAGAGGAGATAACATTTTGTCCAGCCTCCATGGGATTAGTTCAGTGGTGTCAGGACTCTTCCAAGTACACTGCACGATGAGCTGGACTAGCTCATCTGCAGGTGGGGTCACCCAGAAAGTAGAGAGTCTAGCATGAAAAGTCTGCAGGAACACAAACTCTTTGGTGGAGGGGTTAGTGGGCTTCCAGTCACCCCTCTATTTCAGTATTTCAAGGATGTCTCCAAATGAGACCTCAAAAGAGGGTGACCATTGGGACACCTCCCCTTCATCGTAGTCCGTGTCCTTGATTAATGACTCCTCAGGTGAGTCCACATGCTTCCTTTGGCATGTTGTCTTGCATGGTACCTCTTCAGTGGGAGCTTTTGAAGAGGACTCTGAAGAAGGGGCACCCTTCAGTAGGGTATCCTGAGGCTCTTGTGCTTGATGTCCCAAAGCAGTGGCTTGTATCAGCTGCGGCTCAGAGGAAGGACATATCTGGAGTTCCAACGCTTGCCTGCAGAGGTAAGGGCCCTCTCCATCACTTGGAAAGCCGGCCTGTCCAAAGAAGGATGGGAGCCCAGAACCAAGAAGGACAACCTCGGAACTGGGGTCACACCTCACTCTGACGAGCCTGTTCCCAAGGGGACTCGGTACCGACAATGCTCCTGGGACCATGCCAGATGACACCATAGAAAGGCTTGGAGCCATACCAGGTACCAAGGATACCACAGTCCTGAGGATGGCCTGGCTCCAAACGAGTCAAAGGCCAAAGGGACAGCACCGGAGCCACAGTGAGCTCCACTAGTGGCACCGAAGAAGTGGGAACCGAGAAGGACGTCGGTGCCGAATACTTCGAAGCCTACAAGGAGGTCAAAGGAGGAGAGTAAGCTGGAGTCTGTGGAGATATATTCCCAAGTCCAAAGGGAAATGGGGTCTTAGAAGGTGTAGCAATTCCTCTGGCTGTCAGCAGCTGGTCCACAAGACGCACCACGTCAAGTTCCAAAAGCCTCCTGGTCAATCTTGTGGATATCCCCAATGGTGACTCTGGCCATTCTAAAAATGGGCTAAATTGCTGCCCAAGAAAAGGATCCACCAAAGGGGAGTATGGGGTCCATGCAGCATGGTCTAATGGCACCAATGTCTCGAGTTTAGAGACTTGTGTGACAGAGGTGCCCAAACTTGCAAACACTGTGGGTAAGCTCGTTGCTGTTGATGTAACATGTATTGTAATCAATGTGAATGTCAAAATTTGTAGTTTTGGCAGGTTCGTTGCCATAGACGTAGTAGTGATAGTCGGTGCCGAACTAGGCACCGATGGTACAGTGATTGCAGACGGTACCGAGGACGGTGCCTGAAGAAACTGGTTTCAATTCTGAAGCCGAAGAAGTCATTTTTGGTATTTTTGGTCTTGGTTCCTGCTTGCTATCACTGGAGGGTGAAGAAGGGAAAAAAATGCTTTCTTGGGAGGTGGTGAGCCCTCCAACACAGAGATAGCCTCTTACCGTAAGGTATTGTGGAAAACAAAATAAAAAGGGATACTCAAGAGTGGGCAAAAAACTAGCGACAGATCGAGTAAAGAAGTTTGGAGTGAAATATTAAGGTTAACAAATACAAGAAAACACTTTTATAATCAAAAAGACTAAATACTTAGCTGAAAGCTGGCTTGACCTGGCTTTACTGCTACGTGCTAAACGAGATCTGAGGTAACAGGGAGAAGGGCAATGTGAGTAAAAGCTTGGCTCGATAGTTTTTTGGCTGGCACAAGCTTGTTACAAGGTCAACTCAGTTCTGAAGACAGAACTGGCACCCATCATTAAGGAATGAATGAAGATTAACAACATCAGATGACAGATGTTTTGTTTGTGAATAGGTGGCAATGGGATACTTGGGAAAATGGAGAGAGGATTGCATCCTGATAAACTACTGTTGTAAGATGTTCTGGTGACTACAAAACAGTTTCCTGATATGCTGTTAGCTTGATCTATGATTATTAACAGATTGTTGTAGAAGCATGCTAATGTAGAGAAAATGAGGTAAACTAATACCTATATGGGTAACACAGCTCATTCTGATGACATTAGCCTAGCCAGACTTTGAAGAAAAAGACCCAGAATGGTATAGACCAGTGTGGTTGCACTTGCCAAAGATAGAGTTGGAATTATTCAATCTACAAATTAGGTTGTTGATGGAGAACATGGTAGAAAGGAAGCAGGATAAAGTCAAGGGGGAAACTATCAGAAAAACAGAACTAGGGAAATTAGAGAGGGTAGGAAAAGAAGGATGGATAGCAGAACATGGGCATGCTAGAGGATGGGGCCACAGATCATGTGATGCTTGGGATGTGGCTTGATTGCTGGATGAGTTTTGATAGGTTCATGCATAAAGCTATTTTACACCTCTCCTTGGAAGTAAAGCTTGTGTATGTCATTCCATAAAATATGGCTGATGATTAAAGATGATGATAGTGTAGGATTGAAGTGCACTTTGGGGAGGGAGATGCCCCTCTACTAACAAACTGGCACAGTCTTAGTTGATATTGGGCATATCCAAGTTGATAAGGTTAGAAAGGACTTGATCAGTTCAAAAGTGTTCACTATAGGGCATTTAATAGTACAGCTGGGTATTTCTTATCAGAGGCCTCCAGAAATCTGTGCATCTGCCTTGAAATGTATGATAAATATAAACAGCACATTATTTTATTGTGATTATTTCATAAGATCTGTAAAATGGAAATTTAAAGGATTTGATTAAGAACTTTTATACTAAATTACGCATATAGATAATTTAAATTGTGAAGCTGTAATTATTCATTTGTATTGTTTTTCCTGCATAGTAATGTATGGACAAAAATGCACTCAGATGTGGTGGTATGGTTCTGAGAAGGGAGTGCAGGATAAGTTTACTGTTGGCCTTTAAGGCTGATTGTCGCTTAAATGCCTGGAAAATGTCATAGTGCTCCCAGGTTATGTCAGCTTGTTCAATATGCATTTTTGCTTTGCTTTAACAAGAAGGAACATCTGTAGCAGTTGTATATGCCAAGTGCAGCTGTGAATTCAGCATACACTATTTTTCTTATGCACTGATGTTACCGTAAAGTTGTAACATAGTATGTCACACATTGTGGTAATCACCAAATGCATTGACTATGCTGCATTACAATTTATATTCAATTAACCTCTTCCACTATTAGAAAACAGAGTGAAATGAATCTATAACTAACTAGTAAACACATGCAATCACACTTGCATATATAAATGCAAAATACATGCAAATATGCATTCATACTGTTATAAATAAAAAAGATTAATTACTCTGTATGTATAAATAGATCCTATATTGCTGCCACATGAATAATATCAAACACTGTTAGAATTGCAGAGCATAAGAGGCAGGTTAATCCATGTGCAGTTTATGGTGAATTGTTAGTATGGTCTTTTTCTTAAATAAAATGCTTCACTACAGAGTAACTGATTTGTGTACCTGCACATTTATTTAATGTTCCTCTTAAAGACTGAAATGATTTCTTCATGCATCAGTCATTAGTCAATGTTACCCACTAGTAACTTTCTTTGTGAGGATCCAGCTAATACTGGCACATAACAGTCATCATTATCTCCCTTTGGCTTATCCCTGTTAGGGGTCGCCACAGCGGAAGAACAGTCCGCAGAATGATTGGCAGTGGAGTTTTATGATGCCAAGTTGCCAGCCCAGCACCCAACCTTCTACAGATGGCACAAACACAAACACACACTCACACCTAGGGCCAATTGAGAGTGTCCAATCCACCTACAGCATGTCTTTGGGATGTGGAAGGAAACCGGAGCACCTGGAGGAAACCCACCCGAATACAGGGAGGACATGCAGACTTCGCACAGAAGGCACCCTAGCCGAGAATCAAACTGGAGAACCTCTTGCTGTAAGGTGGCAACGCTAACTGCTGCACCACCGCGGCTGCCCACTGACACATAACGGTATAAATATTTATTACTTCAAATAGCTTGTTCAGATAGTAAGATTGCGTTTGCTTAAAAAGGCTACCTATAAGGTAGGTCTGTATTAAAATGTCAACAAATATTTTTGCCATTCTGTCCGCCTGCAAACAGCTTTCTATATAGTACTTAACCACACAGTGGCATTACTGGGTGTGTTATTCAACACAAGGCAAATTTCAATCAGTCAGGATGAAGTACTCATCAAGCACACAATAACAATACAGCATTCCTGGAGTCTGATTGAGAAGAGCTGATCTCTTCTGCTCCTTGACAGAAATTACTGATAAAAGAGACTAATATCAAGGCTGGAGGTCAGACTCAGTCTTACTTAAGTTTGAGCTGCAAAGGGAAAAGATTTGATCATTACATCTGACAGGATGGCAGGTTATATAGACTGTGTATGGACTGTATGCTGAGGTGATGAAATATATGATTAGGATATCTTAGATAGCAAGTATGCAGGTGGTAAAGAGGTAAGACAGAAAAAAGAATGATGATATTAATAAACAGTATGATATCATGCTGAAGCAGTTTCTACATAACAAAATTCCTACTGCTGCTCCCCTCCAACTAATCTAATAACTAGAGAAAATTTAATCAGCAAGCCATTCTCAGACAACCAGTACAAAACAGCCATCATTTTACTTACTAGGAAGTAAGACCAAGAATAAGTGATTGGACAAAAGGTTGAAGCAATGTGGGCAGGCCATTACTATTCAGGCACTGTATAACATTCACAGGTAGGTGAACATATCAGATATATAAACCATATGAAGTATGGCCTTGTTATATTCCCAGTTATATCTAAAACAAGTTCAGTCTTCCACAGCATGTTCACAGTTTATAGATAGATTTCCATAGACACCGCAAAATCATAAGCATTACATACAATATGATATGCTTACACATTTAATAATCACATTCATCTAGTCATCCAATCTTAATGATGTCAGCTCTTAGTGATTTAAAGGTTTGGCATGTCCAAGCCTTTAATTCAGAGTTAGATTCTCTCCTGTTTACTAGTATTACTGCAGTAGACTACCGTGTACCAGATGAGACAGTCTAACATCGCAGTGCTCCATTAAGCTGAAAAAAATGCATTGATTTCACAAGTGCTTTCAGAAGCACTAACAAATAAATTAAACTGATTTTAAATTGATAGTGCAAGAGAAATGTATAATTTTATTTGCCTTTCACAAATGCTGTCAGAAACTCGAGCAAACAAAAAAAAAATGTGGAACGCATCTTGCCTGTGCCATGCTAAAGAAAAACATTTTTACTTTCTAGATTACACCCATGAGGAAGCAACATACAGCAATACTTCGGTATGCAACCTCAAACATTGTGCTTTTAACTTGGAAAAACTGCATTGCTTTCACAAGCACTGTCAGAAGCAGAAACAAACAACTGAAACTAATGTTACATGATTCAAAGAAAAATTATCAAAGAGAAGTGCAACTGGCATTTTGTGCTTTATAAAAAATGTAACTTAACTTGGAAATAAATCACTGCAAACACTCCACAAGCAATATGCGGACACACAAAACGGAAATGCTGCTCAGGTTAAATCAAAAGCTTTAATGGAATAAGTGCTTTCACCCACTTTACATCATAATTTCTTAACATTTATAGTTAAAAATCAACCAATGAAAATACCATAAAAAGTCACATGTACATAAAACATTAGTCAATAAAAGACACCATACTAAAAGACAATAATAATTGAAATTATTATTTTAAGTCCAACACAACATGCTATATACTATAAATAATTAAAAACTTATATATTAAACTTACTAATCATACTTTAATGCTGTAACTTGCAATATGGGTTTGATAGAAATATTGTCATTGATGCCTGGAAGGTTAGTGGCATTCAGTAACAGCTGCCACCTAACTTCTTTTTCTTCCAATAATAATTTGTAGTTACCCCCCCCCCCCCCAGGATTTAACTTAAAAAAATCTAAAATAATGAACTTAAATGTCTTACATCCTAAATGACTTGCCAGATGTCTATATAAGGCAGTATTCATATTACTTTTCTTTATATGGTAAAGATGCTTGTAAATTCTGTTTTTAAGTGATCTATTAGTCTTTCCCACATAGAATGCGAGGCATAATGTACATTTGGCTAAATACACCACATTTTTGGTATTACAGTTACCACTCTTCAAATGGATAGTAGTATTACTAATATTTTCCAATGTTATAGTGTCATGTTCGTATATGTCAAAACATTGATTCTAGTTACCACATTTCCTAGTGCCTTTATGTGTACTATTACATGAAAAAACTTATTTACTTTATTCACCTCAAACCTATTTTTCAAATTCTTCCCTGTTTTATATACAAAACTTTGTGTGTTTCCTGTTATATTATATATTTCTCTGTCACTTTTCACTATATTCCAATTTTTTGTAATAATGTTCTTAATATTTTGTACTTCTGAGTTATATTCTAATATACATGCTCTCTTATAGGAGTCTTTGGTCAGGGTTTGTACTGCTGGTAGACCATTTCCCAGAATAGGTAGGTATTTTGCCCCCAATGAGTTTTCATGTAATTTACTGTATCAACTACCAGGTCCCTAGGATACCCTCTATCCAAAAACATATTTGCTATAAAATCCAATTCTTTAACCATGTCATCATATTTAAATCTCATGCGTACAACTCTAATGCACTGACCTTTTATAATACTTTTCTTCTGGGTGGCTGGATGGCAACTTGTATATTCTAAGTAATTGTTTGAAAATGTGGGTTTCTAATAAAGTGTAGACTTAAATCCATCAGCTTCATGAGATATAAAAGTGTCTAGAAAAGGAAGACCATGGGTGTTATAGGAGTGTGCACATTTCAAATAGTCGCTGGTAGTATTTAAATATTATATAAATTCACAGCTAGACTTGCTGTCTCCTTTCCAGAGAACAAAAATGTCATCCAAAAATCGGACATAACACTTGATGTTCCTTGCAGATCTACAGTGTAGAATATATTTAGTTTCCCAATCCAGTAATACAAGGTTTGCAAAAATGGAAAAAATGTAACTTATATTGTTTTCAGATGTTCTTTCAGACATATACCACCAGCAAATATCTGAAGCATATTTTCCCCAAGCTTAGATGAAAATTTCTTACTTTACAGTTTATGATAATGGGAAAGTAACACAACAGCATTATCAAATAATCGTAGTGGAGCAACATACAGCATTTCACTCTTGCTTAGAAAATAAATTGCCTTCACAGACTCTGTTAAAAACACTAGCAAACAGATTCAAACAGGATTATCAAATGAAACCTCAGAAGTTCCTTACAAAAAGAATACAATGTGTAACAAACCTACTTTATGCAGAGCATATTGAAGCCCTTTCCCTCTATGCAGTTTCCTGTAGATTATTGAAGGGTGATCTATGCCTGTCTTACAAGGCATCCACAAACCCCACACTTATGAATCTCCTACATATTTGTAAATCAAAGAGTATCAGAAATAACAAGGTCTAGGGACCTGAATTTTGTCTATGAATTAAACAGAACATGCTGCAGAGACAGATCTGTGTTCCAGAGGCTGCCCCTCCTATGGAACAGGCTTCCCATTCATATGAAGCTAAGTTTGTCTATTATTGGGTTTAAGTGCAACCTAGACCAGAGTATGGGGAAAAGGAAATTTACACCAAGCCTGGCACCCATATCCCTTATAGGCAGAAGGAACTTGTAAATGCCTGGCCCTCAAAGTCCTCTTTGGAAAACAGGACATCATTATTCTTTTGGGAAAACATAGCTAGGCTTAGAAAGCCCCCCACCCTGGCTGTTAGCCTAGTAACCATCTATAAATCCATGAAAGCAACATACAGCAGTTTGCTGTTGACAAAATGTCAATTACACTGTTTTCACAAATTATGTCAGAAGTGCTGCTAGCAAACAGATTAATTTCATACACATTGAGCTAGAATTTTCTTATTTTACAATGATCATGTGGGAACAACTTACAGCATTTTTCTCCCAATTAAAAATTAGTATTAATAACAATAATAATAATAGTAAAGATAAACAAAAACTGTCAACTGCATCATAAGTCAGAAGAGCAAAATACAGAAAACAGTATTTCAATCTGTATTTGATCTCTTTGCTTTACATACTTTATCTAGTACCTGATCGTGATTAAAAAGCAGAATTTCAGTTTTAATTAAAATAGTATTTTGCTTTCAAAGGTGCTATTGATCTCTTTGCTTTATTTCTTTTATTTAATAGGATCTTAGACCATTTTAAGCCTAGCCAATTTCCCTTTTTGTGCTCAAAATAACCTATTCCATTTGGTTATGGAATGACTTTACCCATCCCATGGTTGATAATTATATATTATTTATATTTATTATTTGTTTACCAGGAAAGTCTGACTTGGAACAAAGTTAATTTTCAGGGGAGGCCCAGGGAGAAATACTCCAGATGCATGTCATTGCAATGTGGGAGGAAACCGGAGCACCTGGAGGAAACCCACATGAGCACAGGGAGGACATGCAGACTCCGCACAGAAGGCACCCTAGCCGAGAATCGAACCATAGAATCTCTTGCTGTGAGGTGACAGTGTTACCATTGCACCACTGCACCATCATATTACCCCTAAAGAGAATAAATGAGATCATACCACAGATAATTTCAGGGGGCTCATGCATGGGATAAAGCATTTAAGAGCTGCATCTGCCCATTAGAAGTACAAGGTCAGTCCTTGGGTAAATTTTATGTTTCCCATCCATAGATCTAAGTTGTACTTGAACATGTACAGGGATGAACTTTGTTTTATGTGGGTGGAGAGTTTGTTCAACAGCACTGATATCATCCGTGAAATATACTTGTCCCTCTAAATAATTATATTGATGTTGCCGAAGAGGTTTACATCTCTAGCCTGAGTATTTCTGAAATCCTTTGATTTTCTAATGAGTTGTAACTCCATCAGTAATGAGTCCAAGGATGTCTGGTATGCCAGACACAGGTCACCTATTAGCAGTCTGTAGAATACTGAGTATAGTGACAAGGCTTTATGTTAGTCCATGTAAGACATACTGTTCAGGCCTTGTATCCTTTTAGTAAGGTATCTCTATGGACTTTCTAATCATTGCATGTGTCTGGAAAGATACATGCCAAAGGGAGGATTATCTTCAGTAATTGATAGGGCTGAGTAAAGGGGGACAATGACCTCCCTTGATATAGACACAATCCCTTTGTTTATAACATATGCAATATGGTAGGACTTTCTTACAATAGCCATGTTGGTCAAAAGTTAGGTCACTATCCACATAAGTTTCCACGTCCTGAAAAACTGGATCAACTCTAAAGGGCATATTGTCAACGTGGGCAGTTCTCTGGGGTAGATGATCTCTTAAAGGATACAAAAATCCATTTTTTTGGCATTTAGTTTCAGCACATGATTTTGACACCAGTTATTTATTTCAGACAAACCTTCCTGCAGGATGGCTAAGTCATTTTGGGACTCAGTGACTGCTCCTAGTTTGCAGTCATCTGCAAACCTAGTCAGACAGTGTGCTTTGGTAGTCTTTTACTTCAGAACAGTAGATGTGAAATGGGAGAGGTCCAAGCACAGAACCTTGCAGAGACACCACTGGTGAATGCTGTCTTTGTGGAGGTGTGACACCCTTGCACTGGCCCAGTAATCAAGGAGCCTCAATCCTCACCACTAGCACCAGTGAGAGGCATGCCCATTGGGAGGATGACAAGTACACACACAGTAAAGTACAATTTCCCTTAAGAGCACACAGAGATCACAGTCAGTCTGGGACTGGTTTCTCTCTCTCTCTCTCCAGATCCCCAATAAGACTCCCCACTGGCACAGCCATAGGGTTAAGATCTCAGCCAAGTGGTCAAGCCAAAGCTTCCAGCACCCTCTTTGTCCAACCAATGCTTCGTGTCCCTGCCCAGGTAGCTGACACACACACACACACACACACACACACACACACACACACACACACACACACACACACACACTTTGAGACTGATTTATATACAAACATACAAACATTCCTGGGGAAGGCTGGCACAGGCTCACTAGCTATGCCGCCTTCTGCCCAGACTATAAGGTAGTGCCAACTGCCACCAACCACTCTTTATCAGCTACAATAAGGCCCTTCCTAAAGGGTGACCAATTCTACTGTGTAATGTTACTATTATCCAAATGGTAAGTGTGACCAAGACTTTTAAGGATATTTAGGACTGGCCTATACAGTGTCACCAAATACATATGCAAGTACTCTAAGAACTTAAATATCTCTAAACAAACTAGCCACAATTAAAAGGTTTAAATATATTTAATAATAAATAGTAAAAGTACAACACAATACTCAATAACTCAACACAGTGAAAATAGAGTTCGGAATCACAGGAAATATTTTAAAACAACATTGCAGGACAGTCTCAAATAAATACAGAAAATATCTAAAGTAATCTTTACTATATTCCTATCTATAGCTAAGAGATACTATGCCCTAAATGACTTATTTACGGAGCAAGACAAGTGCTAATGAGAAGATGTCAGATCCAAAGACAAATACAAAATGCACAGACTCACTCTCTGAGATAGTTCTTAAATTACTATCAAACATTTCTGCAGGGTTATCTCAGATTACATCATTCTTTGTCACCTCTGCTTTCAGTTCCCAGGCTTACAGAAACTTAAACTGTAGCACCTCTGTGTCAAAAATACTTATCTCTCAGAAGGTTGCCTGGAACTGAAACTCATAAAACAGTTAAACGCTTTTACCACATGCTCCAGGGATCTAAACCTCACCACAACAATAAATAGGACGTGCTGGAGGGATAGATTCCTGTCCCAGAGACTTCACATGCTTTGGGACAAGATTCCAATCTACATTAGGCAGAGCTCCTCGCCAACCCTCTTCAAGAGATACCTTGACGAGTGGATGGGAAACAGAAAGTTTACCCAGGGATCACTTCAATGGCTCTGCTGGACAGAGGCACAGGGAACTAATCTAGGGGGGTGGCGAAAGCCAACACATTCCGGCTAGGCTTATAAATGCCTTTGGGCAGATAGTCTAGTACCTACCTATGAACCTATGAACCAGACTATAGAAAGAATTTCTAGTTGTAGACATTCTGTCTCCTAGCTGAGATAAACACCATTGTAAACAATTCACTTATTTTCTTAGAGTTTGCAAGTTATCTCTGTTCTTTTCCAGTAGGTTACACTGTGGTTACATTTTTGAAGTTCCGTACAGAAGATAAAGGTCAACACACACTTCTGCACCAGCAGTTTAATACACATATAACATATAGTTCTCTTACATTTGCAAGACAAGCCTATGGATCATATTAATATTCACAAATTACATAGAAATATTTATAAAATCCTAGATAGTTGGGGTGACAGGCTCACAATTCTCCCCCTTATGAGAACTCAAGATAGTTTTTCAAGTGACCCTTGAGAAACGTTGCTCAAGAGTGTTGAGCCTATCTGGGAATATCTTACCCCATTCCCTGTCTTGAGTGCCCGTCTGCATTGGCATTGCTAACCCCACTGTGGTGCTGCATTGTCATATCATATGCTTGCAAGCCTAGGCTCCACCTTAGTAACTTGGCATTTTGCTGGCTGGCTCGCTGTAGCCATGTTAAAGGATTGTGGTCTTTAACTACAGTGAATTTCCTTCCATACAGATAAGGCTAACATTTCTGCAGTGCCCACACTATGGCTAGATTTTCCTTTTCTACAGCTGCATAGCATTCCTCCCTGGATTGGAACCTGTGACTGCGATAAACCACTGGGTGCTCTTCTCCCTCTGAAGAAATCTGGCTAAGTACAGCCCCCACCCCATGGTTTGAAGCAGTCACCTGCACAAAAAATTATTTGCTGTAATATGGACTAGCTAACATAGAGGGCTCCTCCCAAAGCTCCTTTAAGCTTCTGGAATGCCTGTGCACATGCTGGGGTCCACACTACCTTATCTGGCCTGTTTTTTCCTTGTCAGGACTGTGATGGGAGCAGCTATAGTGCTATAATTGGGGACAAACTTTCTGAAGTACCTTGCTGGCCCTAAAAATACCCTCACCTGCTTTTTGGTAACAGGTGCAGGCCATGCCTGAATGGCTTCCACTTTGACAGGTTCTGGCCTGATCTTACCACTCCCAACTCTGTGTCCCAGGTAGGAGACCTCTGCCATACCCACCTGACATTTGCTGGGCTTAATGGTCAACCCTGCCCTCTGTAGCCTGCCCAGCAACTCCCTGACATGCTGAAGGTGCTCTTGCCAAGAATGGCTGTAGATGGTAATATCATCTAGGTTAGCAAGGGTAAACCCTCCTGCTCCTGCTAGGATATGATCTACCATCCTCTGGAAAGTCGCTGGGGCATTTTTCATCTCAAAAGGCATCTTTGTGAACTCATACAAGCCAAAAGGAGTCACAAAGGCTGACCTCTCTCTAGCACTGGCAGTCAAGGTCACCTGCCAGTAACCCTTGGTAAGAAAAGTGGTGGCAAGATATTTAGCCCCAGCCAGATGCTCTAGGGCTTCATCTGTCCTAGGCATGGGGTAAGTATCTGACTCTGTGTGACTATTTCCTTTCCTGTAGTCCACACAGAACCTGGTGCTGCCATCTTTCTTTGGCACCAGCACCACTGGGGGCCAGGGACTGTTGGACTCTTGAATTACCCGTAGTTCCAACATTTCCTGTATCTCCTCCTTCAGTCTGTGTGACTCTCTCAGGCACCCTATAAGGGGCCTGCCTAATAGGCATTTGGTGTCCTGTATCCACCTGGTGCTGCACCAGATGGGTGTACCCTGGTTTCCAAGTGAACACGTCCCCAAACTCCTGTAACACTGCTCGGATTTCTCAAACCTGGGTAGGAGATAGCTGCTGGGACATTGCTACCCCTTCCACTGAGGTATCAGTCCGAACCTCACTGAAGAGATCAGTCACCAGATCTCCCTCAGACTGCTCCTGCAATCCACTGCAAATACTCAGCACAAGGGCCTCCCTATTATGGTAAGCTTTCATCATGTTAACATGGTACAATTTGTGCCCCTTCCTCCTGCTTAACAGTTCTACCATGTAGTTAACATCACTGACCTTCCTTGCCATCTTGTAGGGTCCATCCCAGGCTGCCTGCAGCTTGTTGTGTCTGACAGGAATGAGAACCATTACCTTCTGACCTACTCTCTAGCTAGCTTGAGCATTCCTGTCATACCGGATCTTTTTCTGCTGTTGGGCTTCTGCCAGGTTCTCCTGGGTCAAGCCCATGAGTTCCCTGAGCCTTGTCCTGAGGTTTAGGACATATGCCACAACAGACTCCTTGTGGGATTTACACTCACGCTCCCACTCATCATGAATTAAATCTAGAGATCCCCTCACTCTATGTCCATACAGCAACTCAAAGGGTGAAAAACCTGTGGATTCTTGGGGCACCTCTCTGTAAGCAAACAACAGATGGGGCAAATATTTGTCCCAGTCCCTCTTAAACTGGTCTGCAAATGCTCGTAGCATGGTCTTGAGTGTAGAGTTTAACCTCTCAACAAGACCATTAGTTTGGGGATGGTAGGGGGTGGTCTTTAGGTGCTTCAGCCCACAGGAGTTCTACAGACAAGCCAGCAGGTCTGACATGAAATTGGCACCTCTGTCAGTCAGTATTTCTTTTGGGAAACTTACCCTGCTGAAAATCTCTAACAAAGCATTTGCCACCTTCTTTGCCTCAATGGAAGACAGAGCCACTACCTCAGGTTATCTGGTAGCATAATCTACTACCAATAGGATATACTTTTTCCCTGTGGAATCTGGGGTACTCAGAGGCCCCACAATATCCATAGCTACCCTCTGAAATGGCTCCTCAAACACAGGCAAAGGCAAGAAAGGAGCTTTCAACTCATCTCCTGCCTTTCCTACCCTGTGGCACTGCTCACTGGTCCTGCAGTACCCTGTTACATTTCTGGAAATCCCAGGCCAATAGAAGTTCTGCATAAGATGTACATTTTATGCCCATATGACCTGCAGAGGCAATATCATGGGCTATGGCTAGAAGTGCCAGATGGTAGGCTGTGGGCACTACCAACTGCTGTATTTTCTCACCCTCTAGCCCTCCCTCAGGGGTCCACAATCTATACAGCAACCCTTTGTCCCATTACACAGATTCCCCTTTCCCTTGTGAATCAGGTGCTTCACTAGCGACCTCCCTCAAGCCTTGTAATGTAGAGTATGAGAGCTGAGCCTGTCTCAACTCTCTCTCTTTTTAACCCTTCCCAGCTCCCCTTCCACAGGAAGTCTGGTATCCTCTGGCAGTAGTACCTCACTGTCAGCCTGGCTACTACTACTTACCTCTACCCTTGCAGTCACTCTGTCCAAGGGAACATCAGTACCCACAAGCAGCCATGGTTCACCTTCAGTCTCACTGCTACAGGGTAGCTCCCACCCTGATTAACCACCTCATCAGTCCTGGCTGCAAGCATGCAGTCTGTCCAGGTCTCCTCCAGGCTACCAGACCCACATGCTTGTCTCCAAGCCTGACTGCATGTAACTGCATGAACACACGGTACTGCATTATCAAAATCATTCCCTATTGGGACATCTGTGGGGATATCCTCAAACACACCTACTTGCTGACTTCCTTTTCCAACCTCCCAGTCAAGGTGAACCCTTGCCAAAGGTATTTGGAATGGGGTCCTTCCTAAAGCTCTGACTGGAGTAGACTGCCACAGCAAGTAGTGCTCCTCTGTAACCATTGCAGGGTTTGCAATGGTTAGGTCAGAGGCTGCGTGCCTCTTAGTAATGGCCTCTTTCCCATTCATTAAAATAGGATATAACCTCTTATGGTAGTTTGGTACCCTTGTTATCTCATTTTCTGAATCTGAGCCATCCTTAGCATGTCCACTGCAACAGAGTTTCTCAGAATTCTGGGTTTTGTGCATCCTCCATCTTAATGGTCCTATTTGCCAGATTGCATATGAAGAAAATCCAGTGGTATCTCAACTCAGTTCAGATCCACCATCTTCACCGCCTTACTTTCCCAGGTTCCAGTGCTCAGTTTCATGAAGAAGGAACTTTTATGGTAGGCCAGTCAGGTCTTGCTAAATGCGGGCCTGTCATTTTCTTCCCCTCTTCCTGATCAGTAAGCCACAACATATACTTCAGACTTTGCTGGGGGGGGGGGGGGGTAGTGTTCCAGGGCATCAAGATTCAGGGTATGAGACAACCTCATTTCAGGAGCAAGCATATAAATCTCAAAGAAATAATGTCCCTAATAAATCTATCAAATCCATAGGTCAGCTGTGGATCCTGAACCACTGATAACTTATAATAGACAATACCACAATAATGTGGTATATAAGGAAACAAGGGGGAGCAAAGTCATATCTCCAGTGCAGACTAGTCATGATTGTCTGTGAACTGGCATTACAGAGCAGTCTTACTCATCAGGTTTTATACATTCCATCAGCTCAGAACCCAATGGTAGACACTTTAAGCAGATCCAGGATACATCATCATAAGTGGATGCTATACCCAGAGGTCTACCAGGATATTGTCCACCTGTGGGGAACTCTCAAGTAGATATGCTTGCCTCCTTTCCCAACAGACAAGTAAACCTCTTTTGTTTCAGGGCACCTTCTAAAAAGGTCTGAAAAACAGTTGCATTTTATTTCTCATGGATGGAAATGCTCCTGTGTGTTTTTCCCTTCTTTCCCCTGATACCTAAAGTCCTTCTAAAGATCAAGTTGTAATTGCCAAAGATGCTTCTGGTAACTCCCTTTTTACCCAGACAAGATTTATTTATTATTATTTATTTATTGACATTTGGTAACCGGGAAAGTCCACTGGGTCAGAAACCCATTTTCATTGGAGGCCCGGGGAGAAAAGCTCCAAGAATGATGGTTCTCCATTTTCAAGCATCTGGCCAAAAGCTGTTACTAAAAACTTCCTCACAGAGTGGATTTTCTCACACAGATCAAGACCTTTAATCAACTCCAACATTCACGAACTCCACCTAACAGTTTGGATGCTAATCCCATCTAGGTACATGTTTTTCTCATGATGTGCATAGGGTATAAAGGAGACAAGAAAACCTGATACAAGGAAATCATATTTAGCAATATAGAAAATATTTTATAGATGGTGCCATAAAAAATCAAGACCAACCCCAACAGGGAGCACATCTGATACTTCTCTACTTATTTGAATTGCTCATTTCTGGTCTTGAGTGCATTTCTATTAAGATACATCTTTCAGCCCTTTCTGCTAGTCTTTCATTTGATGCCCCTTTCTTCTTTATGTCAAGTTAAATGATTTTAAAAAGGTATTTGAATGTTATGCCTCTTAATAAAGAAGTAGCACCTCATTGGGATCATAGTTTTGTTGGATATGCTAATTGCTATTTTAAAATTTCTATATGGCTTTGCTTATTGCTGTGACTTCAGCTTGATGGGTATCTGGATTACAGACTCTATCTATGCATCCTTTCTTGATTTTCCACAAGAATAGACTGAGTTGTAGAACCATCTCTTCTTTTACATCAGAGGTGGTCTCTGCATTTACTTTAAACACGATCATTCATCTCCCTGTGCTTTATCATGAACTCCAAAAACAGAGGTGAAAGTGTTCTGTATATTTTAGATGTCCACAGACAAATAAGATTTTACATAGACAATACTAGGGATTTTAGAAAGTGTAATTAACTTTTTGAATCTTTTGATGGCAAAAAGAAAGGACAACCACTTTCTAAACAAGTGATTTCTAGATAGTTGTCTCACACTATCAAATCTTGTTACACACACCATGAAGAAAGCCCTCCTCAGAAAGTCAGGAACCACTCTACTAGAACTGTTGCTACTTCTGAGGTTTCTTGAAAATGGATGGATACTAGGTCTATCACGGAAGTGGTAAGTTGGTCTTCTGTCCACATCTTTACTGGGCAATACAAACTTGATTCAATCTCCAGAGACAGAGCCTGATTTGTAAATGCCATCCTTCAAGGGCTTCTAGTTTCTTATCCTTCTCCATCCAACCTTTCCTCCTAAGCTGTGGCGGTTGTTCCATATAGTTATGGTTACTGGAACAATGATGTAATAAAGAACATAGTTGTGCTGTGCAAGTTAACTTACCTTAACAGCAGGTGCTGAAATAGATCACTGTTGCAGTATTAGCAACCTCTCAGCTTCCAGGATGGGGTACCCTGCTTTACCTTTGCCCTTCTAACATAACCATTTCTTCTAGTTTTGACCTAATTGAAATAGAGCTTCAGGCTATAGTCTCTTCTTTGGACCAGTTTTTAAACACCTGAATGTCACTGTTATACCAACTTGTACTCTTGTGCTAAGGGCAGATGTATGGAGGGAGGAGCCCAAAGCTTTGTAGACTGGCTAGATTTCTGATCCTTGGCAGGATATGACCTATACAGTTTTGACGACTACAACAGTGATCTATTTAAACATCTGTTGTTATGGTAAATTGACTTACATAACTGTATTTTTTTTCTAAACTTTCTGCTGATGATGCTTACTTAACGTGAGGCTCCAGCTTTTCCAAATTAAATCATTTACTTATTGACAGTTAGAAGACAGGGACTACCCCATGCTAGACTGTTCCATTGCTGTTTCTTACAAAAAATAAATAAGTAATAATAAGAAAAAGAAGGCACTACATCCAGTACTTGCTGACACTTTAGAAGCATTATTATAGGGTCTATCTCTCTTACCTCATAGTTGTCTATATAGCTGCAATGCCCCTAGCACTACACCAGCTACTGACCAATAATTATTTGTCCCTCAGATAACAACATTTTAGGTAATGTCTTTATCATGACACTGAGTGTGAATCACCAATCTAAGCACTCCCATATCAAGTGGGGTTCATAATGAAAATAATGAGTAATACCAACCAACAACTTCTTCTGAGTCCATCCACTAGGCTAGAGATCATTTTCCCCAGTGTGTGATCCATTCCAGGATATTGAAAAAAGTCACTGAGTGCTTAAATTTAGAGATACTTTCTGCAATTCACAAAGCTTCTGGCTTCTCTGAGAAAACTTTTCTGCCCACTAGAATGCTCTGTTATGCACTAGCAGCTACTGCATCAGTGAATGGCGGAATTTCGTATTTATTATTCCATCTTTCGCTGGCCCTTTCTGTGTTAGTCATTTAAACTTTAGTGCAAAACATTGGAAGTTTTTCATATTGATCACTGCTGCAGTAGCCTAAGCTATATGGGTTATATGTTTTCATAGGATATAACAGCAGGCCCACTTCCAAAGATTCAGGACACCTTCCATGCACCTAAACCATTAGTCATGTCAAGCTGAGCTGACTAAATTTTGGTTTGGGTACCAAGTCCTTCAGAGCTTTTCGGTCTCCCGAAAGAATGTTCTTCTTCTGGCTTTCAGGGATTGACGGTCAGCTAAGTCTGTTCCATTGCTGGGCAGATAAGTTCCTTTGGGGAACATCTTTCATGTTACTTTTAAAGTTGTTTAAACTATTTTTTGTGTGAACCAAATACTTTTAAGCTAGAAAAAGTATTTTCTTTGACAGTCTTGAGACTTTCATGTACTTTTAAACAGGAATGCACTTTTTTACTTTTGTAGTAATAAACTGTTAAAAGTTGTTTAAAAACAATGTTTTCTATGGAGAAATTGTTTATTTTACTTTTTGGAGTAGGGGAGAGGGTTTAACATGTTTTTATTTTGTTTTTTTTTTTGTGGGAAAAGGTTTCTTTTTGCTATTCTCCTGTTTTACCTACTATTGCTGCTAAGCTTCTCTGGGAAACAAGAACCTTTTTTTTGGCTGGATCATGGAGCAAGCTACCTTTGTTAACAAAGCAGTTTTAACCATTACAAGAGGCAGGTAATTTGTTACAGTCACAGGTGGCTGACTCTGCTGTGGTCAAAGCTGGCTCCTCAGACCATCTTCTTTTTCTTATGATACTTCTGGTGTTGCCCATACAGCCACCATGGACCAAGTGTTAGTTACAAACTCTGCAACTGTTGGGTCCCCTCAGTGGGAAAGGGAGAGCAACCTTTCTTGTTCATGCGAGAAAGGGCAGGGAATGTGCCCCTGCTTAGCCAGAATGTTGTGCTTATCCCTGGGGAGGCCATTGCTGGCAATATTAGGTCTGTTTGCCTTGACGTTCTTGTCAAAAACTGACAAAAAAACTAAACATTTAGCTTCTCCATTGTCAGTGTCTCTGGACAGGGGTAGTTTATTCGGCTTGGTTCAGGGTCTTGTGGAGGCTATAGGATAATGTGAAGGAACAGATGCAGTCTTTTCTCCTCAGATTTTCTGATTCAAATTATGGGGAAAGTGTAGTGTCTGAAAGTCACTGTGAGGGATTCTCTTTCTTAGAGGCTATTTCCAGAATGAACCACTGTTTTCAGTCAGAGAACACTGAGGTTTCTCAATCCCTCATAAAATATTATGATTTGCTACAACTGAAATTTCCAGAACCATCACTCATCCCCCAATGCTGTCAGCACTGGAGGATGTTTGTCACAGCCTGCAGTTTCCCTGACAGCCAAACTTCTGCCTCAAAGAAATATGTACAAAGATCATCAGTCTTTCAAGTTTTTATACGGTAATCCCAGACCCAGCAGTTATAATTTAGTTAATCCAGTTGATGCCAAGCATTTTGTTATTTCTAATTTTCTAATTCTCCCCTTCTGACAAGAATGGTAAAGCTACTGATACATTTGGGGGAAAGTGTATACTTCTGCAGCTTTAATTTTTAGAATTTTGAATTATCAGGCAAATATGTTAAAGTTTATTCTGACTAATTGTGAAAGTATGCAAAAGGTTTTGGCTACAGTTTCCGCTTATGAGGAAAACTCTATTTTGTATTGTTCAGTTTCTTCTATTTCTCAGGTCACTACTCATTGTTTGAAGTGTGTTTATGACTGTATATACTGCTTCCAGGGCTGTTCCCACTAGTGCTCACTTTACAGGCATCAGAGCAGCACTGTGTGGCAGACAAGCAGAGCAGGATCAGGGCAGACCCTCATGAATGGAAACAGAATCAGGGGGTCTCCCAAGATTTGAGCCAGCTTTGTAGGATTCCTCAGGTAGAGCTTTGTTTACAGAGGAGGCAAAATCAACTAGTAAAATTCTGTTCCAGGGCTCCATACAAGAAGGTCTGGAAGACAGATGCCCTTTCTTTTCCTTGGACACGAATGCTCCTGTATCCTTTTCCACCCTTTCCAATGATTTCCAGTGTACTTCTGAAGATTTAGAAGGACTCCCCAAATATCATTATAGTGACTTCCTTCTGGCCTAGACAACAGTGGTTCTCCATTTTTTTGGAATTGACCAGGGTCAGTTACTACAAGCTTCCGCACAGACTAGATTTACTCATATAAGGTCAGAGCTACAACTGACTGCCTGGATTATAATCTTAATACCTTTTAGGCACTTGTTTTCTGAGAACATGTAGCAGGTAATAATGAAAGCAAGAAAGACTGCTACTAGAAAATCATATATAAGCAAATGGAAAAGGTTTTCTAGTTTGTGCCAACAAAACAAGCAGAACCCATTAAGGACTAATGTTTCTCTGGTTTTACTGCATTTGTGGAAGTTACTATCCTATGGTCTGTCTTACTCTCCTATCAAGGTTCATTTGTCAGCCATTTCCGGATGATAACTCTTTCAATGCCATCTCATGTGAAAATGTTTTTGAAAGGAGTGCTATTTAAGAATCCCCCAGAAAAGTGGCGGTTCCTGCTTGGTGTCTTAATTTTGTGTTAGAGAAGCTAAAACTTATTCCATTTGAACCAACTTATCTGGCTGACTTGTGGATCTTAACATAGAAAACACTTTTTTCTTCTGATTATTCTGACCTCTGCAAGAAGAATATCTGAGCTGCAGGCCATTATGGTGGTTCACCTTATCTCATCTCATCTTTCACATAGATGTGGTTTCTTTGAGAACTAATTATTCTTTTCTATCTAACTTGGTATCTGAGTTTACTTTAAGCCAAACTATCCATTTCACTGTTGTCTTTCCAGGACATAAAACTGAGGGAGAAAGTATAATCCATACATTAGGTGTCTACAGATAACTCAGGTACTATTTTGACAGAAGAAAATCTATCAGAACTTCTTATCAGTTCTTCATTTCTTGTGAAGGTAAAAAGAAGACACAGCATGTATCGAATCAGACTATTTCTAATTTGTTGTCTTAGGCTATTACCTTTTATTATTCCCACCACAACAAAACTATTCCAGGTAGGGCCAAGGCTCATTTTACTAAGGCCTTGGCATCATATATCCCTTTTTAGAAAGGGTTGAACTCTAGAAGCAGCAACTTGGTTCTCTGTGCATGTTCCTTCTCCAGGTGTAGGACAGGATTTGCTAGAACAATTCTCCAGGGGATACTGGACCTTTTCCCCTTCCTCTTCCACCTCACTGTTCTTAGCTATGATAATCTACTCATATAGCTTAGGCTACTGCAGCAGTGGTCAATATGAAGAACATGGGACAGTTATGTAAATAAACATACCATAACAGTAGATGTTCAAATGATCACTGCTGCAAAAGCCGCTACCTCCCTCCACCCCCCTTGTTTTTTACAGTGTTTTTATGCCAGGGTATGGACATGTATTTTTCTTTTCTTAGCAATGTCCTTGCAAGGCTTAGTATCCCTCTCTCAGTTGGCATGAAAGCTCTAAAGGGCTGTCTTTTTGTTTAGCTTCACTCAAACTGTCTGACTAATGGTTTGGGCACATGGAAGGTGCCCTGAAGCTTTGGAAGCTGGCAAGCTGTTATACTCTATGCAGGATATAACCCATATAGCTTAGGTTACTGCAGTAGTAATCATTCAACATCTACTGTTATGGTACATTTCCTTATTGAACTGAACTATTGACTACCACCAGTGAAAGTGTGATGTTAGGCTAGTCCCTCTGGAAAATATTGATGATTACTGGCTTCTCTTGCCAAGTCAATCATAATCTCTAACTCATTTACAAAAGGTCCTGCGCAAATCTGACCACATTTCTGTCTTTATAGCCAATGCACACATTCAGAAGTCCTGCATTTTTTTCAGTCTATGACGCAGTAACACAATCAATTTTTGCCATTTCACTGGTAAACTAAGCATGTGAAATGCTTAGGAATTACAATACACTCAGATATTTAAAATCTAAAACACATACATTTTGATCCCTTATTGAAGTCCATAGGTAATCATTTTAAATCTTCACAAGCAAGGAACTTTTCAATGTATGGAAATTTTCAGCTTTAAAAAAATGACAGCTGTTCCAAATACATTGCATCTGTTAAAGCACCCCAAATCCCCTGTTTTACCTCATAAGTTCTGAAAAAAAATCTGCTTTGCTTGATAACTTTCTCTCTATTGTGGCTCAGGCCAGACCATACTATGTAGTCTTTTAGACAACTCTCCTTACACATGGCATAGCATCTGCTCTGTGGGGGTCCATAAGGGCACTGATTTCCTCTAACTCACAATGGAGTAGCGGCAGAGAAGTTATTGACTTTCTGGAGGCTGTGCCTACTCCTTTGCTCATTGATAAGAAATGTGCATATATGAAACACAGAATGAAGCATGTAAACCTATATGAAAGACCACTGGCAGATACACAAATCATCAACTATTTTACTTCTCCTTGTACTTCTATGACTAAACAGCATTGCAGGAGACAACTGCTTATTTTTATGACTGGTGTGGATTGGCAGAAATATCAACTCTTAGCGTAACCTAATGTTGTAGAAGATGAATGTTCCTCATTTTATGTGTTTTGCAAAATACTGGAGCAAATATAACCCGCCCCAATCACAGTTTAGGACATTTTTAGACAGATTTCTTCAATGAATGTAGGCCTTTTGCATAGGCCAGATAATGTAAATAATAAACTACTGTCCGTGTTAAAGGTCACTATTATTATTATATTTGTATCTAATTTCATGAATTGTATGAGTAGGTTTTTGGAGTTTAATAAGATAGGCAAGCAGTTTAGATGGATCTTGAGCCCATTCTGAGTAAATAGTTAATATTTTTTGTTTTAAACCACAAGAGACATATAAAACAGCATTATTGTTTTCTGAAGCAAATCAGTCTCTTTTTCTACCTGTTCATCATATTTGTTATTGAGTTTAACTTCCAGATCTGTGCGAAGTTATTATTATATACTTTCTTGTAGTAGAAAGCTTTATTAATTAGTATTTCTCTAATCTAAGATTTGATTGCTAGCCAATATACATTAGGTTTCATATGTGTATTCTGTTTTGATTCATAACAATTATTTCCTTTACAACTTCTTTTCATAACATCGAGTATCTAATTACTAACTCTGATAGACCAATTAACATACCATCACAGTTCAGAGTCAGTGAAATTTTGGAATGATCTGAGAAAGTTCTAAGTTCTGTTTGAAAATTAGTTAGTGCCTTTATAATTTCACTACAAATGAAAAAAATTGTATATATGACCATGATTTTAAACATGGAGAAAAATATGTAAATTTTTAGAATTTCATTTGAACAGCTCTTTCCTTTATAATTTGTAAATGATCAGCTAGATCATATTCAGTGCATAATTCTAATAGTGCTGCAGCTGTGTTTCTGTCAAAAGGTCTAGATTTGTTGGTAGAGTCCCTCCATTGATCTAATATTGTATTCTAATCTCCCTCTCCCTCTATAATTATATAGTCATTTTTTTTCTATTGTTTAACAGGTTATAGCTTTGACAGCTAAACTGTTCTTGACTAAGTTGTGGTATATAGATGTTTGATACAAGAACCAGTTTATCTAAATAATACACTGAAGTTTTGATTCTTGTTTTTGAATGGTAGGTTACACATTGGACCTGTTCTGAATCATCTACCTACTGAATTAAGGTTATATTGTTAGTATGTTGATATATGCTGTTACTGAAGATGAAAAAAGAAGTCTACCTACCACTGAACCTTGGGGTATGCCTATATTTATTGTGAATGGGTTGGAGAATGTGTTTTCTAACAGACTGACTGATTTCTATCTTGTAGGTATGATCTGAACAAGAACAGTACTGTGTTGGTATAGACAGTTTCTTGCAGTTTCTGGATGAGATTATGGTATCTGACAATGACAAATGCCTTTGCAAATCTGAGGTATACTGCAGGTATTGGCTGTACTCTTTCATAGTTGGAACCAACTGTTTGGAAGATCTTAAGAAGTGCTGGTTGGGTACTGTGTCCAACTCTGAATCTGTCTTGAGCACTGATGAGATTGTTGTTGGATTAAAAAAAAGGATGTTAACTGGTTATTTACATTTCATTCTAAAATTTTGGATAACAGGCTAAGAATTTTTATAGGTCTGTAATTTCTGCCTTGTGTGGGTCTCCTCGTTTTAACAGTGGGAAATTTTGACCTGTTTCCAATTAGCAAGGAAATTGCCCTCTTTTTCAATGCAACCAATGATTAGGCTAGAGATAAGTGATGAGTGATCAGTTTTCTTTAGGTATTATGGTGGGAATGAGTTAATGAATGCTGATCCAAGTCCTTTAATTTTTTTAGCAATTTTATTATAATCTGAGAAAACAGGCTGGAAGTTAAAACTGTTGATGGTTGATATTGTTTGTGGTTATATTTCACTGAGTGAGGTAACATTTTGGTTATTGGTGAACTTGTTGACTGTGGTGTAAAAAGATCAAATAAGTCTGTTGTTTCTAGATTTATTGGCTCCATTCCTTCTCACAACCCCATCACAAGTCTCTCCCATGTTACTTTAGGATGAAGTCTTTTCAATGATAACTATAAAAAGAAGAGCTAATAAGAAAACTTGGGTGACCACAAACCACCAGCTTTTTTAAATGATGGACAATGTTTAGGCGTTTTGGGAAAAATTCCATGCAAAAGACCCAAGACTACTCTTTATCTCTCTAACAAATAAAGTTAAAAGTTACCAGGGAATACAAGACAGCATTCTACAGGGATAATCAGTCTCAGCTTTTCTCTAATCTAATGTAGCGTGGAGTGAGATAAATAACGTCCTGACCAAAGGAAAGCCCTTTTCAACCTCCTTTCTTTCTTCTAGCATTTTTACTCCTGAGTCCTTCTTAAGTGGGTTCTCTACCATCACTTATACTGATCTCCCCTTGTCTTATTCTTTCACAAAATCTCAGTCTGACTATTTTAATTCAACTCATCCTTCTTTGTTAAGAAAATCTAAGTAAAAGATTTTGATAAACCACTTAACAACCTGTCTGACTTGGTAATCCTGAATCAAATGGGACAGTTCCTTAGTTTCCTAATTTATGTAAAGACCATATTAAAAGACCTTTTTACCACATAATTAAGCAGTCCTTATGTCAAAACACCTTTTATTCCATAAGCAAATATGCATTAGTCTTCCCAAGTCCTAAACCCACCTCTCTACATATGACTGCTGACAACAGACCAATCCTCTCCCAGCTTCTCTTGCAAAGCACCTGGAATAAATGCCTTTCAAGAAGCTAGTGGCTATCTAAGCAAATACAGAATTCTGTCCAGTTACTAGAATGGCTTTCCCTTGTGTTGAAGTACGCAGACAGCTCTTTTTTTCCAGCCTCCTTTCTAACCGCTATGGATAGTGTCTTGTTTAATGGTGTCACTTTTAGTTTTATTGTAGTCTCTTATATAAACATTTCAAAGGAAAAAGCTTCATTACATTTTCAACAGCCCCTATATGCTGAACAGTTCCTAAGGTTTAGTTCTTGGTCCTTTGCTTTTATTAATTCTCCTCGTTCTAACATGTCTCCCTCCCTTTGCTCTTTACTGTTTTTATCAATGAATGCTCTTCCTTCTGAATTTTTCCCTCCAACCTTATTCTATATGTTGATGATCTAGTTGGTCTTTCATTCCTCTGCTTTCTATCGATTCGTTAAAACAGCTCTCAGATCCATCCATGATAAATGCATCATAATGGCAATTTTGTTGTAGAACAAACTATAAACTAATATTAACCACTAAGAATGATGCAGGGACAGAAACATTAATGCTGCATAGAATATCAAATTATGATAAAAATCATCTGTCTTTCATTTTCTACAGCCCTGTAAACACTAAGACTAGGCAAAGAACTAGTTCTACTAAACACTTCAATTCTAGGCCTGCATGTAACAAACTGATAACAGTTATATGCACTATGATATACAGCAGTCGACAAGGAAAGCACAGCTAAGGAAACATGAGAAATTTTGGCTGTAATGTAAACCCAAAAAGGCAACATTATTTATATAAATAATTACTACATAAAATAATTTCACTTCCATAGCACAAGAACTGATGGGGGGGGGGGGTAACTGAAGAACAAATAGTCTGTGCATGCATTTAATATCCATACCCTCAGTGCTGCATAGTTTAGTTATATCATATCCGAATGAGTTAACCCAAAAATTCTCACCACATATTCACAAGTAACTTGTAGCTGGTGAAACAAAGCTTTTTTTTCTTGAGGGGAGGGATCATACACTAAAATTATATGTGAACGTCTCTTGACAGGATGAAAGCTAGTGTTTATAAAGGTGATAAAGCTAGTGCTATACACAGATGATAACTAACTCGTGATTTATGTCTAGGAGAGAACTCTTCAGCAGTTTTCTGATTCACCTGAGTCTCAGTTTACTCTTAAGTGACAATTCAATGCATAAGTTTAAAGTCATGTTTGAAGTGTTATAATCCTTTAACAGACTGCTGCACTGCCACCTTACTGCTAAATGATCCTAGTTTATGCCATATTAGAGTAATACATACCAATTTTGTAAAAAATGTAAATTATTACTAGACAAGAGAGACTAAACCATTACTAAAATATAAGGTATTCTTATTTCTACAGAAAAAAGCTCTGTGACAGTTTCAATGGAGACAAAAGGAAGTGAGAAGTATCTGGTCTGCTTTGTTCATGGCTTTCACCCAAATAACATCAATGTGACATGGCTGAGAGATGGTGAGGAACTGTTTTATGGAGTTACATCCTCTGGGATTTTGCCACTGCGAGATGGGACCTTTCAAATAAAGAAATATCTACCTATAACCGACAACGTGGAACAATCCCATGCTTGCAGAATAGAACATGAGTCATTAATGGAAAGCATTTTAGTACCATGGGGTGAATACATTTTATTAATATATTTTTTAAAAAAAATCATAAAAGAGAATTGCCAGACTTTATGGAAACACGTACAAAGCAATCAAAGATGCTTATTTAATTTCAGATCCTGCAGCAATGACAAACATCTGGGAGAAACTGGAAAAATTGTTTGGAATTCCTGCTTTGATTGTCAGCATCACATTTCCACTAGTGGCATATTTCTGCAAAAGAACATTTCCAAAAGGTACATTAGTGTTTTGAATGCAAAAGCTTTCTCTGGAAACTTACTGCTAAGATATTTTTTTCTGTTTCTACACTGTCTGCCAGCTACCAGCCCCTTTTCAGCTAACTGGCCCATTTGCTCTCCTTTCACTAAAGGCACATGGTGACCATGATAGATTGTCATTAAGGCAGACATCAGTGGTTTTCCTATTATAGGCCCTAATCACCTGTACTTTCCTGAACTATCCAATAGATTGGCATGAAATAGACCATTATGATGTACATAAATTTCTGAGCATGTATATAATCAAATGAACCCAGAACCCTTGTAAACACCTCTGGTTCTTAGCAGAGATTCTACCATGGCATATGTGCCTAAGCCTAGACACTCATCTCTATCCCCTAACCCCCCCCCCTCCAAAGAGAGAGGTGAACCATCATAGACATATCATTCCTCTCCTCCTATGCATCAACTCCAAAACATGTCCAAGCTACTGACTGAACTCAGGTTGCCTGGGTCATAGTCCGGGCTTTATAGCATTATGCCTAAATATTTCACTTGCTGGTAAAATGTTGTTTTATATGCTGTGCTCTATGCATCATTCTTATATAGCTGTACAAACTGTGAGGTCACTTTTTGTTTCACTGATACTAGCTACACATACACACACACACACACACACACACACACACACACACACACGTGTGTCTGTGTGTGTGTGTGTGTGTGTGTGTGTGTGTGTGTGTGTGTGTGTGTATACATATATATATATATATATATATAGATATATATATATATATATATATATATATATATATGGGTGTACTTTTTATAGTTGAATTTACACTTCAGCAAATAGCAAATAAGCGACTCCACATACCCCAAACCTCACTTGTGCGTAATTGCACTTCTCCAAACTACAAATACCCGAAAAAACAATAACGAAGCAAATAACAGAAAAAAGCACACATATTGTCCAATATTTTTGCAGGGGGGCAAGCCCCCCTGCACCCTTCATGTGGGGGGGCTGTGCCCCCACACAATCTGCATATTATATATACCAACTCCAAGATCACACTACAGTGACAGTAAGGGTAAATTTCCCTATCCTTACTGTTGTGTGATCTGCATTTGAAACCTACAACCACTGTAAAAACAACATACCACATGAAGAAGATTGCTGACACTACCCTGTCATCCATTATGCTTCACAACTGGTACAGTGTACGAGAGATAACATAAAGGCTATGTACATGTACTTCTTGCAGTACCAGCAGGAGACTAACTATGTCAATGAAACGGACATCAGAAAACTGCAGTTTCACACAAGTGAAGTTTCAGGTAAGTGGAGCTGCTTATTTGCGATTCACTGAACTGTAAAATCGATGGCAAAAAGTAGACGCATACATATATATATATATATATATATATATATATATATATATATAGACATATATACGGATCTATGTCAAGACAATGAATTACCATAACATCGACTCACATAACAGTGAGATGACATCGCCAAAAATTTAAATGAACAAATTCCTGGAGTGGCGTATTTCACCTCTGGGAAAATAACCACTTAGCCACCAATAAATTAAACATAAACCAAAACAAATTAAACCAACCAAAGTGGGGGGCTTGGCCCCCTACACCCCCCCCCTAACTAAATATATGAACTCCAAGATCGCACTACACTGAAGAAAAGTTCACCATGGTGGCCAAGTGGTTAGTTTCCCGGAGGTGAAATATACCATTCCCGGAGTTCATTCATTTAAAGTTTTGCCGAAGTCATCTCAATGTTATGCGAGTTGATGTTATGGTAATTTGTTGTTTTGAAGGGAATTTATATCTACACATATGTATGTATGTATGTATATGTAGAAAGGGCACACAGACAAACCCTTCAGTAAAAACTACCTAGAATTTTCACTGTGTAATACCTTTAACCCCTTGTAGTGGAGTACCATGGGATATATGCAAATGACACCCTTCAGAACATCATATGTTTCAGCAACATGGCTTCTGAATTTCCATGACTTTATTTACTTTTTTATTGCTATATTCAGGCCAATAAACTGAAGTAAAAGCCACAAAAGTTCAACAGCTTACATCTTTCAGAACAAGATGTAAATCTCCAGAAAATGCTGTGTAATGGATAAGACCATTAAAATAAACCTCTTTAATAAAAATTATTTAAAATAAGATAAGTGCTTTCATTTTGCTTATCCTTGTTTAACAGTTGTCAACCAAACATCAGCTTGAAACACCAGCTGCCAAAATACTTCTGATGTTTGACCAGGTATTAATGAATGTATCTCCATTTCCAGTCTGTTAAAATTAAAGGCTTTAAGGAGATAATGCAAGTTTCCTTTTAAGGGGTCACTGGCTCAATTTTGTCACTTTGATTGGCTGCTAAGGAGTGAGATCTTACATAAATTCTAGCCTCTACTTCCTTGGATTTATCTGATGAAGTGTTGTGGTGAAACAAAATGAAAGCGCTTGTCTTATTTTAAATAATTTTTATTAAAGAGGTTTTTTAATGGCCCTATCCATTACGTAGCATTTTCTGGACATTTGCATCTTGTTGTTCTGAACAGACCAGAGTTTGTAAGCCATGGAACTTTTGTGGCATTTACTTCAGTTTGTAGTTTTGTTGCTTTTTCAGCTTGTGAACTTCAGGCCAATAAAGCCATTCCCCGCTAGCTTTGGAAATGTATGATGTTAAGTTGTCTATCTCGCCTTCATTCTTGCTGGATGGGTTCGGAGCCGAACCTCAGCTCTGACTCGGCCACTCTAAAAGCTCGAGAGCTAGTTCCACCGGCTCGAGGCACTCCTATATCCCCAATGCTAGGCGGTAACTCCTCAGATCTCGTTTGCCGCTACAGCGATCGAGGTGCTCTTCCAACCGGCTCTTCAGGTTAGTTGCTTAAAACTAAGTTTAACTAAGGTAGACCCCCTTTTAAGTTAATTTTCCCTTTCTTTCGCATTCCAAAGCAGTCAAAAAAATCCCTTCCAGACGTTCCACCCAGTCAAAGGGAACAAGCAGCACTAGAAATTTCAAAGCTGCTGGCAAAAAGAGCCATTCAACCAGTTCCAGCAGACCAACAAGGATCCTGAATCTACTCCAAATTCTTTTTGGTTCCAAAGAAAACAGGGGACTGGAGACCCATTTTGGATCTCAGCAACTTGAACAAGTTTGTCAAGAAAACAAAATTTCGGATGGTCACGCTGCAGTCCATTCTGCCCCTTTTGGGCTGAGACAGCTGGATGTGCTCTATAGATCTCCAGGATGCGTACTATCACATCAGAATGAGCCGACGCTCCAGGAGATTCCTCCGGTTCAGGCTGGGAACCAGTCATTTCCAATTCAGGGCCCTGCCCTTTGGACTCACTACAGCCCCCCGCATGTTCACCAAATGCATGGCAGGGGTCGCCTCTCATCTGAGACGGCAAGGATTCCAAGTGTTTCCGTATTTAGACGACTGGCTCCTTACAGCCCCCACCAAGCATCTTCTGCTTCTTGCCTGAGACTACACCCTTCACACATGTCAAACACTGGGCATTTCAATAAATTACAAAAAGTGTTTCTTGTCGCCTTGTCGTGTTATTACCTTCATAGGCGCAAATCTAGACACAGTCAACATGTCAGTCAGACTCACACAGCAGAGAATTGCAGACATACACAGACAAGTCTCTCTTGTCTTGCAAAGCAACAAGATCAAAGTCAGATTGATCCTGAAGGTCTTGGGATAATGGCGGCTGCTATCCCTCTTCTACCTTTAGCCCGATTCCACATGAGAATATTACAATGGATGCTCTTCACACAATGGTCATACCAACAACTTCCAATGTCCCATTCCATCACGATAACTCAATCGTGCAGGAATCATCTTTCTTGGTGGATCACACCCCCCCAGCTCTTCCTAGGGAGACCCTTTGTTCCTCCTCCTCCAGTTGCTACACTGACAACGGACGCCTCCCTGATTGGGTGGGGGGGGGGCATTTCCAGGGCAAGACAGTCCAATGCAGATGGCAACCCTTCGAACGCCACTTGCACATAAATGTCCTAGAGATGAGAGCAGTGCTTATAGCGTTGCAAGCCCTACAAGACTCTCTTCCCATAGGAACTATAGCAATTCAGACAGACAATATGTCTGTAGTGTGGTACATCAACAAACAAGGCGGAACCAGATCCTACCCCCTATGTCGAGAGGCACTCAGACTGTGGCAATGGGCGATTTCTTCTCAGCGGTTTCTGTTAGCAACGCACATTCCCGGGAAGTCCAATGTGATTGCGGATAAATTGAGCAGAGCTATTCTCATGCCTCATGAGTGGTCTCTGAAGAATTCAGTGTTGGAGAAAGTTTTTCAAAAGTGGGGCCGGCCTTGCTGCGACCTTTTCGCTACTCCCCAAAACAGCAAGTGTGACGATTTCTTCACCCTCTTTCCCCAACCAGGCCACCCCAGCAGAGACGCTCTAGTCCACAATTGGCCCCGGGGACTTCTGTATGCCTTTCCCCCTTTCCCACTGATATCTCAACTAATACAGAAAGCCATCGCTCAGAAAGCTTCCATGATCCTAATTGCCCCTTACTGGCCTCGACAGGTTTGGTTCCCATTTCTTCACCGTTATCTGTTGGAGCAACCCTGGCATCTGGACCCAGTTCCAGACCTCTTGACCCATCAGTCGGGTCAGTTGCACCACTCCCTCCCTTCTCTGAACCTCACAGAGTGGTTTCTCCAATTCCAACGCTAGCCAGGCTTCCTCTAATATCTCACTCTGTTCAAGATATTTTGATAGCCTCTCATAAATCTTCCACTAGGAAAATTTATCATAGTAAGTGGAAACGTTTTTCCTGTTGGGCGCATTCAAAGGATATAGATCCTTTCACTGCTTCCATTCAGTCAGTTTTGGACTTTCTGGCTGAACTTTTCCACTCAGGTTCATCTCCGTCTACCATCAAAGTTCAATTGGCAGCTATATCTAACTTTCATGTTGGAGTCTCAGAGTCCTCCATTATGTCTCACAAACTCTGCAAAGCCTTTTTAAAAGGAGTTTTTCTCCTCAAACCACCTATCAAGGATCCTCCTCCTCAATGGGATCTCAACTTGGTTCTGGCGTCCTTAATTCTAACCCCCTTTGAACCTGCGGCTTCATGCTCAATGAAGTTACTATCTTGGAAAACACTCTTTTTGGTAGCTATTACCTCAGCCAGAAGAGTCTCTGAACTCCATGCTCTGTGTAGTCGATCCCCTTATCTTTTGTTTCATAAGGATAGAGTGTCCTTACGTACTAACCCGTCTTTTTTGCCTAAGGCAGCTTCACCGGCAAATTTGAATCAAACCATTGATCTTCCTGTGTTTTTTCCTAATTATTCGAACAGGTCAGAACAAAAATTACATTGGTTAGACGTTCATCGCCAACTTAGGTACTATTTAGACAGGACCAAACAATTCAGGAAATCTGATCAACTGTTTGTTTCCTATGCAGAAGGCAGAATGGGCCTTTCAGTTTCTAAGGTATCTCTTTCTAGATGGCTTACTTCGTTGATTACTTTTGTGTATGAGATCAGACATCAACAATTGCCAACCAAACCCAGGGCTCATTCAACTAGAGCTTTGGCCACATCTATAGCTTTCCAAGACAGACTGCCTATTGATTCGATTTGTTCTGCAACTACTTGGGCTTCTCCCCATACTTTCATTTCTCATTATAAGTTGGACTTAGCCTCTAGGGATCGAGCCAACTTTGGTTCCACTGTACTCAAGAATCTGTTCCGATAGGCCACCCGGGACAAGGTGCTAGGGACGTGGTCCCATCCAGCAAGAATGAAGGTGAGATAGACAACTTAACATTTAGAAGTTATGTACCTACCATAACGTTCCATGTTAGTTGTCTTCTTCTCGCCTTCTTTCTTGCATCCCACCCTCCTTCCCCCTAGCCTGGATAGACCTAGAGGAGTTTGTTTTGCGACCTTTCTATCTTTTCTCCCATGCTTTACCACCTCTATATATATATGTTTTCCTCTGTTAGGTTTAGGACACCTCACAGTCAGTCTATAGAGGTGGGTTACCTTTTTTTCCATATAATAGAATTTTTCTAGCTGGGCCTAGCTTACAAACGAGATCTGAGGAGTTACCGCCTAGCATTGTGGGATATAGGGGAGCCTCGAGCCGGTGGAACTAGCTCTCGAGCTTTTAGAGTAGCCGAGTCGAAGCCGAGGTTCGGCTCCGAACCCATCCAGCAAGAAAGAAGGCGAGAAGAAGACAACTAACATGGAACGTTATGGTAGGTACATAACTTCTAATTTTGGCCTTTTTTCAATGAATTTCATTTGACCCTGACCACATCACTGAAAACATAAATTACACTGAATCTTATTTCACTGAACTGCAGTTAGTATATATGGGACTGTGTAGAGTACTATAAGGCAAGTAAAAGGTATATGCCCTTTTCCCCACTGTAGTGAGATCCTGGAGTTAATATATATATATATATATATATATATATATATACATATATATATATATATATATATATATATATAGAGAGAGAGAGAGAGAGAGTTAGGGAGTGTGGTGGGCACTGCCCCTAACCACATTGGGGGCTGTGGGGGGTGTACCTCACCTACTTTGTTTTATATTATATTTTACCGAAAACTTTAAAACAGTACATTTTAAATCATAGACATGCATACTTAAAGCAGCAATGAGTAACTCTCTCCAGAAGACAATATGTACTCAAACTAAGTAATCTGTAATCTTTTCCGTAATCTGTGTTTTCAGCAATGTGCTAGGGGTGAAATGAATTCAGTGAAATGAGATTCCTTGAAACAAAGTAGACCCATATATATATATATATATATATATATATATATATATATATATATGTGTGTGTGTGTGTGTGTGTATATATATGCCTGTGTGTGTAATGGCTAAATAAACTATCAAACACATATTCCCTAATGTGCTGCCCATCTCTGTCATGAGGTTTAATTGCATGCAACTAATGGCATCAAAATCTATGTTGTAATGCACAGAGTGGATGTTATTTACCTATTATCCTGACAAACCTGCACATATCATATGATGCCAGACTTGGGAAAAATGTATGCATAAATTAAGGAATATATTTTGCTTTTAAGAGTTTATGTGGTTGATGCATGAATTCCAAAAAAAATGCTCTGGCCACCAAAAATTGTCTCACTGTATATAAATTTAGCACAAAACTGGAATTTTTGGATCCAGAAATTCTGCCTATTCTTCACTATTAGTGGACAAGCTGAGAAGCCAGAAAAGGCACAGTAGTCTACATCTATACTTACTTGCTGTGGAAGAAGCCATGAAGATATTTATTTATTTATTTATCTGTCTTTATTTTATTTACTTTTCTTGAAGGACAGAAGACAAAATCACCATAAGAGAGAAGTTCAAGAATTACTCTCTGCCTAGATAAAACTTGCCTATTATTTGCAATTTATTTTTCTTTGATCGGACACAAGGTAGTCCTACAGAGACTAGAGCTGCCCATGTTACTGAGCTAGAGAATAAAACCAAAGACTGAGAAATTGGTGAGGTACACAATTCATTAATACAAGACAGAGTAGTTTGTGCCACAAATAATGATAGAGTAGGAGGCAGATTATTAAGAAAAATGGAGAGAAATAGACTAAGTGAATTACTAGCACAAAGTTTAAAACATCTGGCAGTTAGTGTAGAGAGTTAAGGTGGTGAGCAGTTAACAAATGTCATTTTATAGACAAGTGTTAGATTCACAGAACCTTAATTTGTCTACTGGTTGGGTCTGGGCTAGTCATAATGCTCCAAGGCTGCAACTGGAATGGGTTGCTTTGGATCAGTCCACTTACCTAAAAAAAAAAAAAAATAAGCAAGTTGTGATGCCCCTACTCTGAGACAGTAATCAAGAAGCCTGAATCCTCACCACAGACAGCAGAGGGGGATGTTCACTTTGAACAAAAATAGATACACAGTATTTCTAGATACAGCTCTCTGCACCAACCACAATTTCTCTTAAGAGTACACAGGGAACACACTCAGTCCAGGGCCTGGCTTTTCCTTTCTCTCTCTAGGCCCCCAGTAAGAGTCGCCACTGACACAGCTGTAGAGTAGAGTCCTCAACCAAGTGTTCCAAGCTAAGTCCTCCACCACCCTCTTTGTGAAACCAGTGCTCTGTGTCCCTGCCCCAAGTAGCTGACACATGCACACTCTTTGAGATTTGATTTACACACACACACACACACACACACACACAAACACACACACACACACACACACACACACACACACACACACACACACACACACCTGGGAAAGGCTGGCACAGATTTATTAGCTCTGCCCCCTCGGCCCAGACTATGAGGTAGATTCACTGCCACCAGCCAGCTACTTTAAGGGTCTTACAAGGGTACCTAATTATACTGAGTAAAATTAATACTAATACAAATGGTAGTGTTTCACCAATGCAGTAAGGCTTTCAGGACTGGCCACAGTATCACCAAATAAATATAATTACTCTCAAAGATTAAAATATTCTGTAAAAGACCAGCCAAAATGAAAAGTTTAAATATATTTAATAATAAGTAATACAATAATATGAAAATACTAAATATCCATTTACAATAAACACCAGAGTTTCAATCACAGGAAATATTAAAAATTACACCGATGGATAGATTCACACAGATACAGAAAAAATATTACTTTACTCATCTCACAATATTTTCCTGACTGATCTAAAAAATACTATTCCCTGATTATTTACTAAAGCAATACAAAATGAAGTAGGTGAGTGGTCTTTCTTTTTGCTCAGGTTTCAAAAACAGACTCCCCAAGACGTCTGTCTCACCTAGTATTAAAACATCATTTCAGTGCTGGATTACAGAATGATATTACGTACATCTGGTTATCGACTATGGTTCCCACACTATCCTCTATGCAAGAAACTGAACCAGAATTTAGCACATATGTGTTAAGATACACACAGAGGTTTGCTGAGATGTGTTATAGCATTTCAAAACTTCCACCCTTCCAAGGTAGTAATTAGTTCATCCCTAAGGACAATACAGTAGGATTCCTAGTCCTGGTTTTCACAGACATTTCATCTCTGATTGCAGTCAGAACTGTAAGATACAATCTTTATGGCCTAAGAGGTCAGAGCTACCCTATACTCAACCCTCATCATGCCAATAACTGAGTACAGTACTCCCTTTAGTATGTACCATACCAGGCACCTGCAGCAACTTGAGAGACCTCAGAGATTTCTGACCAAGAAAATTTAGGATCTCCAGCACATGTTATACACTGACAGACTGCAGACACTGTTGTTGTACTCAGTAGCTTACAGACTACTTAGAGGAGACTTGTGCCTGGCTTACAGAGCAATCTCGGACCCAAACCTAATGGAAGTACTGCACATCCGCAAGTCAAATAGGACAAGGGTCACCCACTCCAGGGACCTTAACCTGGCCTGTGACATAAATAGGACAGCTGGAGAAACAGATATGTCTCTCAGAGGTTAGCATGCTTCTGGAATAGGCTACCGATTCATATCAAACAGAGCCTCTGACCCTGTTTAAGCATAGCCTGGATGACTGGATGGAAAACCATAAATTCTTTCTGGGGATTTCACCTATGACCTCCTATACATGGGCAGTCATTGCTAGCTAAGATCTCAAGTTTAGGCATGATCCTTATTTTGAGTTTATCAACTGTTATACTGGGTACACACGGCTAGGCTTATAAAGACATTTGGGTTAATAGTCCTGTAACCACTTATGAATCTATGAACTTATAAACAGGTAATTTAATTTCAGATTATTTTTTTCAAAGTTAGCTGGACTGAGATTAACCTATTCTCTTCCAGTATCCTCTGTTACAATATATTCATTTCAACAGTTACAGTCTGGCATACAGGTGTATTTCTTTTCTGTCCAGCAGGACCGACTGCTGATACATTTTTAACACAAGCAGCTTTACAAATATATTTTCAACACAAGCATCTGTACAAATCAGTTTGATATATAAATGACATATAATTCTTTACAAAACTCCAGCTAACTATGCTGGCATATGTTACACATCCACTGCCCTACTTCTACTGGCATAGTTGGAAATACCTTACAACATCACACAACTAATAAAATATTTAATTTAGAAAATGGAAACACTATAATATGTAACTTAAGTAAAAAAGAGAAACAAAGAATGTGTTTAAAAGGTAATAGATATGAAACTGACAGCCATGTAATGGTGTACTGTGGCAATGATGAGATTAGAGAAAAGAATGTGCAAACTAAATTCATGCTTCATGTATTAAACATAGCTATATGTGTGAGAGTAAACATTTTCCTGCTTTAAGAAACCTTATTTAATTTGCACCAAAAGGACACTTTTCTAGTTTGTATAAAGGGAAAACGTGTGTTGAAAACATTTGCAGAATGTTGAACAGAAATATAAACACGAGTAATGGCAGCAGCCAGTTCTAGCAGGCAATATTGAAGTTAAAACGGTTGATACTGTGATCTTTAGAAATTTCTTAGAGGGATTGAGCAAGAGTGCAGGTTCGATTTTTTGTAAGAAATACTGACAACCAATACAATTCTTAAATTAAATTAGACACGTGAAAATGTATTGCAAGAAATACTGATGACCAATACAAAACTAGACACATGTGAAAGTAAGCTCCAAACCATAAAACAAGGAGCTATGCAAAGATTGGGTCAAAAGCTGCTGACATGTCACTATAAAAATGAGTTAAAAGATCCTTTTTTCAAATGGTAATACTTGAAGCAAATTCTAATATTCAGGGTGGTTTGTGAGAAGCTAAGAATGGTAACATGAATTCAGAGTATAAAATCAAAGAGTTCATGCGTACAGGATTTCTTAGATAGTGACACAGATATATTTGGTGCTGTGCAGACCCATAGCTATGATATTCTGTGCAGCTATGCCGATTTATTTTCAGATTTAGAAAACTTGCCAGGAGAGTATCACATAAAATAAATTGTGATGCTATGTCAGTTATACATGCATCTTCATTTTAAAAAACAGACTTAGGGATTCATAAACACCATATCCACTATCAAGGTCAAGCCTGCACTATTGACACTGCATGCATAACGGGTAGCAATGCTAATCATATTTGCATGTAGCCAGGCCAGTGTGCATGACAAGGAGCCTCCTGGCATGGCTGCAGTGCAGACCTGGGACTAGATCGTGTTAAACCACCTCACAGCCACATTGAAGTGCAAGCAGCTGAGGTAAACAATTATGGTGCACAAGCATCCACCCCCCACAGCCAATGTGAGTATGTGCGCACAGTTGTATAACATTGGTGTAATCAACAATATATATATATATATATATATATATAGAGAGAGAGAGAGAGAGAGAGAAATGTATTGAGAGAAATGTGTAATGGAAGGAAAACTACCACTGATGGTTGAGGTGGAGTATAGGATACACTATAGTAACAGAATCCACAGAGAGGGACCACATACAGTGTTAAGGGAGTTGCAGGACAAAGCAATTGTAGGAAAACCAGAGCAAAGAAGGTGCTATGAGAATTATGAGTTTTGAAGAATGTGGAACATACACAGAAGAGGTAGGAAACAATTAAAGTAATGTGATGGACTAACCTGCAGCAGTCCTGACAACATCGGAATCTTAGCAATGGACCTGTACTACACTATTGAATGTCATTAAATGCGGACTATATGTTACCCATGTGTGAATCAATGCATCAGTTCAGTCATTCAATCCACATGCCAGTATATCCACAGTTTAATAGTAAGGTGAGCCACTGCAGCCGTTGGAGTAAACAGGGTCATAAAACAGAGATATCATCATGGAAATGTAGCACATATGGAGATGGATAGAAAAAAAGGTATGCCTCAAGAGAATTGCACCCATGACTTTCCCACTGAATATTAGCATAGTAGCATATTATCAACTGAAGCCACTGCAGCACTTAGAGAAGAAGGGCAATAAAACACACATATGGAAATATAGCACATGTGCAGACAGCAAACACAAATTTGTAAAATAACATGCAATCCCCAGGAAATTTGAAACCTCCCTCCAATGCATGGTCACGGTAAGAATAATTTAATGAGTACAATGGGCCATTGAAGGCATTTGAATAACAGTAATAGCTGTATTTTAGTTTAGGTTAGTATGGGCATTAAGGCTTCACTCATTTGTGTGACCTTCTAGAGTATTCCAAGGATTGTTCATCATGTTTATCATAGAATATTGTGTAACATTTCTTTGTAGTTATGTATGGCCATTGACATTGCTGCTGATGCACAATGTATGAGCACAGAAAAATGATTTTGAATTATATACCCATTCTTGGGCAGATATTGGTGTGTCTGTTTTATGACTCTAGCATACATTGGAAATAGCAGTATAAGACAGACAGAGGTGGAAAGGAGAAGCAAGCAGAGGGTACAACAGAATGTGTGCATTTATGGAAAGAACAGGATGGAGCATGGAGAGGAGCCAATATCTCCCAAATTCCTGGCTTAACAGTGGAAGAAGAATCCATAAATAAATTAGGTTACAAACTGCCAAACTCCCCTATGTAATGTACACATTGATGATAGGAATGTTTATTTTCAGAGAAATTGAACACACAATAGCAAAAAAAAAGAAAAACACACATGAATGGAAGTAACCCACTGCCTATGTCACTGATATTCATTACACCATGACATCAGGAAGGCATGCCATGGAATCATAGAAGACATCTGTGAAAACACCTTTTACGGGAATGGAACACGATAGCATGACAACAGCAATACACCTAAATGGGTTCAAACCCCTGCCAATGGCAGCCATTTTGGATACTAGAGTATTAGCAAGGCATGCTACACAAACACTCAAAGAAAATGTGTGTGAAAAGCACCTTTCAGGGGAATAGAACACATGATAGTAAGACAACAAAATTACACATAAATAGCTTTGAGCACCTTCCTTTGGCAATCACACTCTAGGGCAGTATATTATTGTGAAGCCACAAAAGAACCTATACTGAAGGGATCTGCAAATACAAATTTCATGAACATTTTATAACAGTGTTGAAACGAAAACTGGAGTATTAGAAAACAACATACTGACCTTCAGGGGATTAAAATCATTGTAACTAACCATCAGAGTATTAAAATCATTGTACTAATGTATTGACAATGTATACATCACAGCAGTAGCAGTCTGTTCCATGGAAGCTGTTAAATACATGTATCATGTTATCATGCATCATATTTTCATGATATGTTATTAATGCATGATACGGATTATTTACTATACTGCTACAAGGTACAGCTGCATGGATTTGAACTCCTGCCTTATGATAGAGTCTGCATAGCCTGCTCTAAGGATTTTCTTAGTCATGTAGCAATTTATGATGCACTTGAACATATACTGAACTATTCTCAAAAGGTCTCATTAACAATGGTCTTTCTTCCTGCTTTGTCAGAAAGATAGTGGTGTTCACTTTCTTCATATCTAGTTTAAGGTCTTCTGTTTTAAGAATAATATATTTCAAAGAAGCTATATAAATCTGATACTTATTTCTATTCTGTATGAGATTGTACTGCCATAGTCCATTCAACAACTTGACAAGCTTCATGGTATGCTACCATTTAGTCTCACTCCATGCCAGAAGATAATTAGTTATAGTAAATGTGCTACACAATTTAGGCCTTCTGAGTCCTGGCCAAAGCTCACTGAAATATGTCCGGTGCAAATGAAATACCAAAAAAACTTCACAATGTTATATTGAATGTAACCAAAATAAAGATGTCAGTGAATATAAATAACTAAGAGACAATACCACTATTCACTGTAAGCAACCAAATGGAGAACTAGCCCAGTTAAATGATTTATTCAATTCACAAAAATCAAATAATGCGTGATTAACGCTGTAAATATCATTGGCGTTTTCGTAGAAAAACTTCATCAGGTGCACACACTTGAATGCCTTAACCTTGTTTAAATAGTGAGCTAAAATGATGAAACAGAACACCACTGGACGAACAATTAATTAATTAAAAGGTACTAAAGAAGGAAATATGAACAATTTGTTAAAAAATAATAATTAAAACTGTTAAATCCCTAAATGCCAATAGATCTAACTTTTATGAGAAACGCAACTATATTCATACTTAAAAATGTATGTATGCAATACATAATGCAGTCTTTAACATAAGAAAATTAAATTTGCATAAACTATAATGTTTAATCAATTATTGTGTGCTGCCCCCTAGTGATATAAAACATATATTTACAATTTGGCAGCTCTTAATTTTAATACAGGCAGAATAGAAAGCATATCATTTACACCCTGGCTGAGTAGCTTCCAACAATATTTGCCAATAAAGCTCACAATATTCTAATTTAGCTTCCCACCTTAATTCCTTAGGTACAACTTCCAAAATGAAAAATGAAAATAATGCTTGATGACAAACTGTCTTATGACGAAAAAGTGCGTTATTTAACTTGGCCTTACTTATTTCATATAAATGTTCGTATATGCGAATCTTAAGTTTTCTCTCTGTCTTGCCAATGTAAAAGGATTTACATTCCTTGCACAGGACAAGATAGACAAGTCTACTAGTGTTACAGTTTGAATAACAATTGCTCCTGATATTTCTATTCCTGCTTGGAATTTCTATAGAAGAAGCATTACAAATATAAGTACACTGCGAACATGCACCGCATTTATAAGTACCAATTCTTGTGCATTGGTGTGAAAATCCAGAACCATGTCCATACTCAAAAAAATGTTTTAAATTCATATCCCTTCTATAGGTAAATTTTAACTGACTAGTACATAATTGATCTAGATCAGTGATTTCTTTAAATATATTCCATTCTCTACTAACAACGTTTCTTATAACTCCTGAATCTCCGTTGAAATCTAAAATGTATGCATCTTCCCAATCATAATTCTTGTTAGTGTGTTGGGAGGGGAAAGATCCAGTTGGTGTTCTAGAATCGTGACCTAAAATAGGTGCAAATCTATTTAGTCTACCTTCACAAACTTCCATAATAACCTGTTGAATTCAATTGGTGGGATAACCTCTGTCTTTAAACATTTCACTCACAATATTACATTCAATAAGGAAATCTTTGTCATTCGCTAGTCCTGACCATTTGCCCTTTTATAAGATATTTCTTTTGAAAAAAAGGATGCCCACTACTAAAATGAAGGTAGGAACTTGAGAAGGTATTCTTTCTGTATATTTTGGATGAAAACTTGCCTTTATTCTTTGTAATGCTTACATCGAGGTAGTTAAGTACCTCATAATTCAAGTTGTAAGTAAGATCTAGAAAACTGGTTGTTCTTTTTAAATAAGTCAAAAATTCAAAACATTTTTCTTCACTTGCCATCCACAGAATGCAAACATCATCCAAGAAGCGTTTGTATAAAGACCAACAACTGGTGAATTCACTATTAAGAACATAGGTGTGTTCCCACCAGGTCAGAACAATATTGGCATAAGTGGGGGCACAACTGGCCCCCATCGCCACACCTTTGATCTGTTTGTAAAATTCACCTTCGAAAAACATGTAATTGTTGTTGAGAATAATTTCCATGAACAAAAGGACATTAGTAAAATCATTGTTGGAAAAATTACCAAATGTCCTCATAATCTTCCAACCATTGCAATCCGGTGTCATGAGGTATACTACCAAAAAGGTCCACAATGTCCAATGTAATAAAAAGCAAACTGTCACTGTACAGTTCAGGTTTCAAATTTCTAAGAAAATCCCAAGAGTCCTTTAACACTGCTGGACCTGTCCACGACAGATCTTTAAGCTTGGTATCAACATTTTTGGAGAGGGGCGATGTAATGGCACCTTCTGACGAAACAATGAGCCTTAGTGGGGGATCCAGTGTACTCTTATGAGCCTTCGGAATACCAAACACCAAAGGAACCCTGGGATGTTTGTTGATTAAAAAGTTAAATGTGTCCAGATTAATGGAACTTTCTAAAAGTAAATCATTGAGCATGAGGTGGATTCTGGAATTGGCAATGTTGCCCTCATTAATAGAAGCCAGGGCATATTTAGAAGAATTGCTAAGTTCATCCTTCATTTTGGACTCATAAACAATGCTATCCATCAATACAGTCCCTCCACCTTTATCAGGCTGCATAATTCTCATAGTACGGTCAGTTTTTAGGGAATCAAGTAAATCTCTTTCGTCCTTGGAAAGATTAGGATGAATCCTGTGGTTCTGGATTTCCTTCCTAATTTCCCTTTCCATAATGCTTTCTAGATTTTTAAGTTGTGGGTGGAGGGGGGGATTAAAAGTACCCTTTCTCCTTAATGGTGTTAATAATGTATTAATATGTTTGTGATTATTAAAAAATATAGCTAAATTCTTTTTCCTAATAAAAAGCTTCAAGTCAACTACAGCCCTAGCCACATGACCTTTCTGGATGGTATGAACTTGAAACCTTTTGAAAATAAATTGAAGTATTCGGCGTTAATGGAAAGGCCACTGTAATTGAAAATATTGTAGCCTTTAAATGAATAAACATTACCCACTACAGAAATAACTTCAGAATTATGTTCTGTTAATACTATGTTTTCCTTCCCTGATTGTTCCCGTAATTGTTGTAATTGTAATAAACTTGTGGTTTGTTCTGTATCCTGTTGGATCTCCTGGGGGGTGGGGGGTAAGAATGTTCTAAAGGGATTTCTGCTTGGTAATTAGACTGGCCGTAATCAGGTTCACCAAACTGGTGACCATCATCAGGTGAACGACTGTTGTTAATTCCCCTTATATCTTGTTCCCTAAATTTAAAAAAGGTCTAGGTTTGGGGTATGCTGTGCCTTCCTTGTATTCCTTAAGGTCCCTTTCAATTTTGCCCTGCTTATTAACTACATTACTGGTACATTTCCTATCCACTTGTTCAAAAATGTCATAGTATTTGCCTTTTCACACTCATAGGTTCATAGGTAGGTACTAGGCTATCGGCCCTGGGGCCTATACAAGCCCAGCCAAAAAGGTACCCTGGCTTTTGCCATGCAAGAAATTTATTTTCTTGTGCCACTGTCGAGCAGAGCCACAGAGGTGATCCCAGGGTTGAATTTCCTATTTCCCATCCAGTCATCAAGATTTTTCTTGAAGAGTGCTAATGAGGAGCTTTGTTTGACATAGATAGGTAGTTTATTCCAGAGTATGGGAAGTCTCTGGGACAGGAATCTATCCCTCCCGCATGTTATGTTTATTGTGGTGACAAGGTTTAGGTCCCTAGAGCATGTAGCTCAGAGGGCTTGGGATTTCTTTAAGTGGAGCATGTCCAACAGCTCTGGGTTTGGACATAGCTTTGTATGTTAGGCAGAGATCACCTCTGAGTAGGCGATATGTGATGGAGTAAAGCTGGAGTTTTTTAGGCGGTCTGCGTAGGGTATCTGTTTGAGGCTGGTAATCCTCTCTGCGAGGTATTTCTGCGGCCTTTCCAGTTGTTGTAGATGTCTTGTGAGGTACATACCAAAAGGGGTGTTGTGATGAGTAGAGTGGAACAATGACCTCTTCTTTTCTGGATGAGAAACCTTTTGTGATGAGGTGTGCCACGTAGAAGGATTGGATTTCCTGACTACTGTGGCAATGTGATCATCAAAGGAGAGACTACTGTCCACCTGTGTCTCTTATCACACTTTCGGTGTTAAGTATACTACTGCCTATGTTGTAGTTCATGGGTACAGAGTTTTTACCAAAGGGAATGACAATGCACTTTTTGGCATTGAGCTTGAGGCCATGGCTTTGACACTAGGCATCTGTCTCAGTGAGGCCCTTTTGTAGGATGTCCACATCATTAGGAGTTTTGATTATGGCTCCTAGTTTGCAGTCATCTGCAAACTTCGTTAGCCAAAGACCTTCTGTGTTAGCCTGTACTTCAGAGAAGTAGATACCAAACAGGAGAGGACCCAGCACTGAACCCTGTGCTACTCCACTTGTCACTGGTCTGAAGTCGGACTTGGAGTCTGATACTTTCACAGTGTGGGTTCTGTCAGTGAGCCAGTTGACAACCCATCTTGTGACATAGGGATTTATACCTAGTTTAGTGAGTTTATCTATAATTCCAGAGTGGGGGATGGTGTCGAAAGCCTTGGCAAGATCTAGATAGGCTGTGTGAGCCACCTTACCCTTGTCTAAGGCTTTGGTGACTGCTTCAAAGAAGTCTATCAGGTTTAGGAGACATGATCTGCCTTTTACAAACCCGAAGTGGGTGGGATCCAGAGTTTGGAGATTACCAATGTCTTTATTTATAAGTTCCATGATGATACGTTCCATGGCCTTGCAGACCAGGCTCGTCAGGCTAATGGGGCGGTAGTTCCCGGGTTCCATGGTGGCTCCCCCCTTGTTGAGTGGGATAACCGTCACTGTGCGCCATTCAGCAGGCACAAAGCCTGAGGTGAGGCTATGATTGAACATGGTACTTAGGTGGGGTGCCAGTTCGTTCTGTAGTTCATGTAGAACGCAGCCTGGGATGTTGTCTGGTCCCATGGATGCTGTGTTCTTGGCTTTGGAGAGTGTGTTTTTTACCTGTGCAGCCGTGATTACAGGAACTTTGCATTCTTCCGGTATAGAGATGGGCTCTTTAGGGGGTGAGAGGGGGGGTAAAGTTAACACTGAACCTATCTGCCAGGATGTTGGCAATATCAGTTGGGTCTGTATATTTAGTGCCATTGTGTTGTAACTCAGAGCAGATCTGAGTGTTGCCATTGATATTATTGACATAGCTATAGAATGCTTTGTGATTGTCTTTAGAATCAGTGGTGATTTTGTTTTCGTAACTAGCTTTGGAGGATTTTATCAGGGGATCGCAGCTTCTTACTGAGGCTGACCAGGGAGCACCTCCACTCGTGGGATTTTACTCTCTTTTGCAAGAGTTTCTTCCTTCTGTTGTACAGTTTGTTTATGGCAGGGGACCACCAGATTGGCTTCCTTTTTTTGGAGGATAGCGTCTTGGTTCTGTTTGGGATAGCACGATCCATGCACTCATGTAAGTGCTTATAATGTGCAATTGTGTAGGATTCAGTAGTTGTAACTATTGTCCATCTGCATGGGTGTCATGAAGTTCACCACTTCTGTCTTAAGAAGCATGAAGTTGGCTTTGTAGAAATTTTTTACCATGGTTTCCTTAATGGGGGCTGGAGGCAGGATGTGGATATCTAGGGTAATTAGCTTATGGTCGGAGCGAACCAATGAGGCGTTGACTTCAGGTGTGAAACACCGGTCACTCATATTGGTAATGACTAGATCTAGGATATTGTTGCCCCTGGTAGGGGTGTGGATAAGTTGATCCAGGCCATTGGAGTTTATGAATTCCAGAAAGTGTTGAGCGAAGGAGTTGGTACATGAGTAGTTTTCCCAGTTAATGGTGGGGTAGTTGAAATTGCCCATTATTAGGGTGTTTGGTTGAGCCCTAATATTTTCCAGTACATCAAGAAAAGAGGAGTGGGAATCCTGGGGCATGGTGGGTGATCTGTAGCAAGCTACAATTTGGATTGCAGTTTTGCCCAGAGTTAGTTGCACTTGGATAACCTCGGATGTATTATGCTGAGCAACTAGCCTGGAGGTGTGAATATCCTTAATGAATATGGACACACCTCCGACTTTGGTTTTCCGGTCCAGGTTACATGGCCGAAAAGTATGGTATGAGTTATAGCCTGGTAGTGCAAGGGTGCTCTCTGGAGCCTTGAACCAGGTCTCAGTCACTGAGCAGATATTGATGTTCTCCATTTTAAGGAGTGCCTCGAGTGAGTGCATTTTGAGATTTAGACTTCTAGCATTGAGTAGCATCACCCTCAGTTTTTGCTTGCCTGTTCCTGCTACGGTGGTGAATTTGTCATTTGAACCTTGCCTAAAAAAGGCACTATAGGGGTGACAAGAACCTTAGCCAGTATCCGAAATCCCAGGGGTGACAGGTGCAAGCCATCTCTGGCAAAGCATCGTGATCTGTTGACTATGTCATCCCAGGCAGACAGATACTGGATCCCTTTAGAATGGCACCAGAAGCTTAGCCAATTGTTGAAGTCGGTCATTTTGTCCTTGTACTGCGGCATCATTCTGGGTGATGGCAGAATGCTACTCAGGGCTAGGGTCATACCTGCCTGGGCTACAAGATCGGAGAGCTCTTCCATGTCTCTTTTCATGTAGTCCAGGGAGGTATGTCTCAGGTCGTTCACACCAACATGGACAATGACAGAGTCATATTTGTACTTGTTGTGGAGTGACCTGAGTGCGTGGGTTATGTGGCGGATCCTGGCACCCAACAGGCAGCTGACAGTAACCTTCTCCTTGTTTAGCCTGGTGAGTGGGACATCAGTGTGCCTGACTATAGAGTCGCCTATGACTAGTGTGTTGGGTACATTGTTTTGCCTTATTGGCTGGGGTTGAGTGGCACACTGAGTCTGTGGGCTATGTGTAATTTGGGTTGTGTTGGGGGATGGAGGTTGCTTGCATTTCTGCTTTGGAGGTCTCTGTTGCTTCGGCAGATTATTATTGAGAGCCTCCGTGAATGTTTTTGTGTTTCTATGTGTGGATTTTGGTGGTGTAGATTTAGTGAGACTATGTGATGAGTGTGGTGTGGTGCAAGTATTTACCTTCTCCTCTTGACTGTGAAGTTCAGTCTTGATTGGAGAGAGCTTTGCCTCCAGTTTGGCTAGATGAGTGCACCTCTCACTGGTTGTAGTGTTGGGTGGTAGGAGGAGAGGGTTGTCTGTGTACATGAGGCAATTTCTACATTGCCCCAAGATGCCCCGATTTATCAGATAGACAGGAGAGAACACTGGGAGCTGACCCTTGGACATGCCTGAATAAAAAAACTATTTTCCTCTAGATAAGTGAGGAAAGTGAGTACAAGAGCTGTTTTTCTCTAAGCAAGTGAGGAAAGTAAGTACCAAATCTGTTTTCCTCTAGGTAATGAGGAAGGTTGAGTGCTGTAGTAATTAGTAGGTTATTTAGTGCTTACAAGTTCTGAACAAGTGCTGATCACAAATAAGCAAATTCAAGTGCTAAAAGTAAGAATCTGTATGTGGACTAAACTAGTTACAGGAAAGGGGGGAAACAAGTGCAAATGTGGGCTTTTAAATCAGAAAGTTGAGAGATGGAAAAACTGCCCAAACGGCCAATAACTACAATTTCTGGGCCAGACCCACTCCTTATGTGGTAGATAGGTTACCTAGTGCTTACCATTCCCACTGATAAGCTAGAAGGCTTCCTTCCAACACAGAAAGCGTGGGGGGGGGGGGGGGGCTCAGAAGCTTACATACAGTCCTGGATACAGCAAATCTGAATCTGGACTACACTAGTTACAGGAAAGGTATTTTTTTTTTATATATGCAGAAAAGTAGCTAAAACAGTAGTCAAAACAATTCAAATGCAGTGCAAGCTAGCATGCTTTGAGTATGTAGCAACGTTAGACCAAACAGTTTAAAAAATGCAATTAAATTAAAAATGACTAAAAACAATGCAGAAGGAGTCTATTAGGTAGAATGAGGTAAAGAGATGGGACTCTCAACCGTAAACAATAAGTCATTAAGTTTACATTCATTGGTCTTTTCCATTTCTTTCATTAAAAACATTTTCTCCCTATCATTCTCATCCCTGATAGCTTTAACGATCTCTAAGCCACAATTATCAAAAATGGTAATGAGACTCGAGTGAAATTCAGAGCCATCTTGTACTCTGTTTGGATATTTACAAACTCTCAGTCCCTTAGGAACGATTTTGTATCTAAGGCATTCATTTAAATACACATTGTCCCAATCAATACTTTTATATTTATCAGTCAAAAAATACCACTTGTCTAAATTCTCTTTGTAGGAAAGAATTCTGCTGTCCATTTAGTTTTGTTCAGCTTACTGTTAAAGTCATAATTCTTTCTGATAATGTCATTAAAACTGAAAATAGTTTTAATGTTAGGAGCAATATTAGTAGGTAAATCACCTTTTTTAGCATTAGAAGTAGCGCTGATAACTGTCGTATCCCTCGCCTGAGTTCCTGCCCCTTCTTCGTTGGTTATAAAAAGATTAGGTAGACCCATTAATTCATTGACCGGAGATGTGCTTTTAGCAACAGAAGAACACTGTGATGCGACTGAACCCGTAGGCGCCATCCTGTGTTGGCTTCTCAGCATTTCCTGGTTGCCAGGAACACCAGACATCAACGTAACAATGGATTGGCAGGCTGGGGTTAGCAGTTCTACTAACTGTGATAGCTGTCCGATCATTTTGCGAAGTTCACCTCTTTCACCTCCTCTGAATAATCATCCTCAGGCTCAACCCCTGGTTGCTCAGCCTTCTCGCACACGACCAATAACCAAAATAAAGATGTCAGTGAATATAAATAACTAAGAAACAATACCACTATTCACTGTAAGCAACCAAATGGAGAACGAGCCGAGTTAAATGATTTATTCAATCCGCAAAAATCAAGTAATGCGTGATTAACGCTGTAAATATCATTGGCGTTTTCGTAGAGAAACTTCATCAGATGCACACACTTGAATGCCTTAACCTTGTTTAAATAGTGAGCTAAAGTGATGAAACAGAACACCATTGGATGAACAATTAATTAATTAAAAGGTACTAAAGAAGGAAACATGAACAATTTGTTAAAAAATAATAAGTAAAACTGTTAAAATTCCTAAATGCCAATAGATCTAACTTTTATAAGAAACACAACTATATTCATACTTAAAAATGTATGTATGCAATACATAATACAGTCTTTAACATAAAAAAATTCAATTTGCATAAACTGTAATGTTTAATCAATTGTTGTGTGCTGCCCCTTAGTGATATAAAACATATTTACAATTTGGCAGCTCTTAATTTTAAAACAGGCAGAATGGAAAGCATGTAATTTAGCCCTGGCTGTTGAGTAGCTTCTAACACTATTTGTCAATAAAGCTCATGATGTTCTAATTTAGCTTCCCACATGCCCCTCTTAATTCCTTAAGTACAACTTCCAAAACAAAAAATGAAAATAATGCTTGATGACAAACTGTCTTATGACGAAAAAGTGCGTTATTTAAGTTGGCCTTACTTATTTCATATAAATGTTCGTATATGCGAATCTTAAGTTTTCTCTCTGTCTTGCCAATGTAAAAGGATTTACATTCCTTGCACAGGACAAGATAGACAAGTCCACTAGTGTTACAGTTTGAATAACAATTACTCCTGATATTTCTATTCCTGCTTGGAATTTCTATAGAAGAAGCATTACAAATATAAGTACACTGCGAACATGCACCGCATTTATAAGTACCAGTTCTTGTGCGTTGGTGTGAAAATCCAGAACCACGTCCATACTCAAAAATTTTTTTAAATTCATATCCCTTCTATAGGTATATTTTAACTGACTAGTACATAATTGATTTAGATCAGTGATTTCTTTAAATCCATCCCATTCTCTACTAACAACGTTTCTTTTAACTCCTGAATCTCTGCTGAACACACCTATGTTCTTAATAGTGAATTCACCAGTTGTTGGTCCTTATACAAACGCTTCTTGGATGACGTTTGCATTCTGTGGACGTCAAGTGAAGAAATATTTTTTGAATTTTTGACTTATTTAAAAAGAACAACCAGTTTTCTATATTTTACTTACAACTTGAATTATGAGGTACTTAACTACATGGATGTATGCATTACAGCATTACAAAGGATAAATGCAAGTTTTCATCCAAAATATACAGAAAGGGTACTTTTAATCTCCCCCTCCACCCACAACTTAAAAATCTAGAAAGCATTATGGAAAGGGAAATTAGGAAGGAAATCCAGAACCACAGGATTCCTCCTAATCTTTCCAAGGTTGAAAGAGATTTACTTGATTCCCTAAAAACTGACCGTACTATGAGAATTATGCAGCCTGATAAAGGTGGAGGGACTGTATTGATGGATAGCACTGTTTATGAGTCCAAAATGAAGGATGAACTTAGCAATTCTTCTAAATATGCCCTGGCTTCTATTAATGAGGGCAACATTGCCAATTCCCGAATCAACCTCATGCTCAATGATTTACTTTTAGAAAGTTCCATTAATCTGGACACATTTAACTTTTTAATCAACAAACATCCCAGGGTTCCTTCGGTGTTTGGTATTCCGAAGATTCACAAGATTACACTGGATCCCCCACTAAGGCTCATTGTTTCATCAGAAGGTGCCATTACATCGCCCCTCTCCAAATATGTTGATACCAAGCTTAAAGATCTGTCTTGGACAGGTCCAGCAGTGTTAAAGGACTCTTGGGATTTTCTTAGATATTTGAAACCTGAACTATACAGTGACAGTTTGCTTTTTATTACATTGGACATTGTGGACCTTTTTGGTAGTATAGGTAAACCACAGCAACAGTAAAAGAATCCACAAAGGGAGCAACGTTCCTGCTGTAAAAATAAGGTAGACCAACAACAAATGCGTCCTCATGCACAGGAACAGAGTGGCAGTATCAATGTATCCAGAAAATAATGTCCAATTATTATGACAAAATGTCAAAGTCCATAAATAACCAAAACGTCTTTATTGTGACAAAAAGTAAGCGCTTTCACCATAGGGCTTCTTCAGACTGTATAACTTTCACATAAAATAGCTTTTAAATACCACAAGCAATTAATCTAAATCATTGACGTCAGTATTCTCTATTAAAAATTAAAGTGACATTATACATATACCATCTAAACATATATTAAAATCACACACTTAAATAAAAGATAAATACAAGATAAAACTAAACAGCAAAAATACAAAGCGTCAGCTTTATCTATCAAGCGCTTTAAGTAACAAATGCATAAAACACCTTAAAAATTTCTAAAACACAAAAATATTATACCCTGAGCAGAAACATATAAGATGCATACCACAAAATTCTAAGTAGCTGTTACTATTTACTATTTAGGTCTCGGTAGTCGTCTTTTCTTTAAAACAGGTTGAAGATTAACTTTATCATTTAAACCAGGAGACTGATCAGCTCTACAGCGAACAATCCAACGAAGCTCATTCTCCTGTGTATAATTGTCTGTATCTCCACCTCTAATGTTGGGTTTTACAACCTGCATAACACGGAAAGTAAAAGTATGTGTATCTCCATATAACTTACAGTGTTTGGCTAAAGCATTATGTTCAGAACCTAAGTGCATGTGATAGACATGTTCCCTAATACGTTCTCTTAATTGCCTATTGGTTTTACCAATATAGAACGCTAAGCATAGTGAAAACTTAGCCAAATATACTACATTAGTACTCAAACAATCCATTCCAGTCAGAAAAGAAAACTCCTGACCTGTAATGGGCTGTTTAAAAACACTATCAGTGTCAATATACCTACATTGATTACAATGGTTACAGGGTATAGTATTGTAATGAAAAACATTGGGCTGAGTGTCATTCAACCTCATTGGGTAATGACAGAGCAACTGCTTCAAATTTCTTTTATTTTTGTATATAAACTTAGGTTTAGTACCCACCACACTTCTAATATCATTATCTATACTGAGCATATCCCAACGTTTTTCTATGATGTCTTTTATATTCTGGACATCACTAGTAAAATATATTGGCACACTTAACTCAGTAGTCAAGTGTGGCTGTCTAATTTCCAAATAATCATTCCTTTCTGAAAAATATGGGCATGCCTTAGTGCCCCTCAAATCACATACTACTGAGATGGCTCCATCGACCTCTTTCTCTTTATAACATCTTTCTACTAACCTAGACCTGAGGTCCAACAGTTCCTTACCAAACCCATCATCAGAAGGATTAAGTCTTGATGCTCTCATAATTTGCCCTTTCATTACATTGTCAAAGACGTATTTAGGATGCATGCTACTCCTGTGCAATAAGGTGTTCCTGTAACATGCTTTTCTATGAATGGAAGTATTTAATAAGCCATTCGTGAGTCTCATGATGTCAACATCTAAAAAAGAAATATGACTCCTGGATGAGCACATGATAAACTTAAGGAAGTCAGTTGAATTGTTCATTAATGACATAAACTCTACTAATTGGGCTTCATTACCCCTCCAAATTAAAAGGAGGTTGTCAACAAACCTCCTATAAAATCCCACATGTTGTTGAAACTCCCTTAAAGAAAAAAGGGACTCATGTTCCCAGTCAGCCATAACTATATTGGCGTAGCTATTGGCACACGAAGTGCCCATAGCTATGCCATCCTTTTGAATGTAAATATCATCATTAAAGATGAACACATTATTATCTAGTACAGTTTCTAAAAATAATACTAACAGATCTATAATTTTACCATCCAGATCAGAATTCAAATCTAAATACCGTTGTACACTAACCACACCCAAATTGTTTGGTATAACCGTAAACAGACTTTTAACGTCAAGTGTAACTAATATGTAAGAATCATTATCACCCAGGCTTCTTGTATAATCATAAAGATCTAAAAGGAACTGTTTACTATCTTTTAGAATGACTGGATTAGCCTCAACAATGCGTCTCAAATAATGTTCTATGAATATTGAAAAGGGTTCAGTGAGCCATCCCTGTCCTGCGACAATAGGTCGCATAAGTGGATCAGGAATGGACTTATGCACTTTAGGAAGACCTTTCATAACCGGAATCAATGGATTATTCACTTTCAAATATTTAAACAAATTCCAAGTCACGATATAACTCTTCAATAGATCATCCAGCATATCATAAACTCGAAAAACCTTATTGGTTACTGCTGCCATATCTATCCTCAGATAAAAAGTGTCATCACCCAGCATAGTATACATACTTCTTAAATAATCTTCAAGATCCAATAAAACAATCAGACCTCCCTTGTCAGCCGGTCTAATAACAATCGACCAGTCATTCCTTAATTCAGTAAGTGCTTTCCATTGTTGAAAGGTTAAATTACTTCTTCTACATCTCATTCTATGCTTAGAATTGTTCTCATAATATTTATATAAATCATTCTCTACCAGTCTTGTGAATGTGTCTAGAACAGGGTGTAAAGGAGGTACATACGTACTGACTGGTTTAAACATTTTAGTATATCCTACTTCATTATCACCTCCAAAATCCAATTTTAATTGTACATTCCGTACATACATCCTAACATCCAAAATGGACTCAGTTACATCACTTCTCCTACTAGGTATAAAGGTGAGTCCTTTATTAAGGACTTGTTGTTCATACTTATTTAACACACTGTGAGACAAGTTCACAATCAGGGACCTTCCACCCTTCCCCACATCTTCTTCAAAGTTGGGCCCACATAGTCCCCTCCCGAACCCTTCCGCTTCTGCCATCCCCTGCTCATAGATCTGGTTCTCCCGTTCGAGCGGGGGAGTTCTATCGGGAAAGGGGTCTGTAATCTATTACCTCTTGCCACTGTAAAAATGTTAGCAGATTTATTCAAGCCTGTTTTCCTCCTTACTACAGGTTCATCAACGGATATAATATTACTATTGATGGATTCAGTATCATTATTAGTGTCTGTTTGGTAATATACCTCATGCCATTGGATTGCAATGGTTGGAAGATTATATGAGGACATTTGGTAATTTTTCCAACAATGATTTTACTAATGTCCTTTTGTTCATGGAAATTATTCTCAACAACAATTACATGTTTTTCGAAGGTGAATTTTACAAACAGATCAAAGGTGTGGTGATGGGGGCCAGTTGTGCCCCCACTTATGCCAATATTGTTCTGACCTGGTGGGAACACACCTATGTTTTTAATAGTGAATTCACCAGTTGTTGGTCCTTTTGTTGTACAAATGCTTCTTGGATGACGTTTGCATTCTGTGGACGGCAAGTGAAGAAAATTTTTTTGAATTTTTGACTTATTTAAAAAGAACAATCAGTTTTCTAGATTTTACTTACAACTTGAATTATGAGGTACTTAACTACCCGGATGTAAGCATTACAAAGGATAAAGGCAAGTTTTCATCCAAAATATACAGAAAGAATACCTTCTCAAATTCCTACCTTCATTTTAGTAGTGGGCATCCTTTTTTTCAAAAGAAAAATCTTATAAAAGGGCAAATGGTCAGGACTAGCCGTATGACGTCTAATGACAAAGATTTCATTATTGAATGTAATATTGTGAGTGAAATGTTTAAAGACAGAGATTATCCCACAAATTTAATTCAACAGGTTATTATGGAAGTTCGTGAAGGTAGACTAAATAGATTTGCACCTATTTTAGGTCACAATTCTAGTCCACCAACTGGATCTTTCCCCTCCCAACACACTAACAGGAATTATGATTGGGAAGATGCATACATTTTAGATTTCAACGGAGATTCAGGAGTTATAAGAAACGTTGTTAGTAGAGAATGGGATAAATTTAAAGAAATCACTGATCTAGATCAATTATGTACTAGTCAGTTAAAATTTACCTATAGACGGGATATGAATTAAAAAAAAATTTTTGAGTATGGATGTGGTTCTGGATTTTCACACCAACGCACAAGAACTGGTACTTATAAATGCGGTGCATGTTCACAGTGTACTTAAATTTGTAATGCTTCTTCTATAGAAATTCCAAGCAGGAATAGAAATATCAGGAGCAATTGTTATTCAAACTGTAACACTAGTGGACTTGTCTATCTTGTCCTGTGCAAGGAATGTAAATCCTTTTACATTGG
>NC_056741.1:837873419-837875919 GCF_019279795.1 Protopterus annectens
CAATCAGTAAATTTGGCACATCAGAGTTCATTTTCTGGCACTATATAAAATACTTTGTATGTTGGAATGGAACAGTAAAGAGGCATTATTCAGGTGTGGAGTTTCCTGTCCAAAATCTTTACTGCAACTCACATATGATGGCTGATCACAAATTATGCCAAAGCAATACTCCCTGCTGCTTCAACTCCCTCTTGAGAAAATGTGTACCTAGAGACTCTAAAACAGACCTCAAGAAAGTATGTACATCTGCTAAACCAGAACTACTCTACTCTGCTAACTGTAGTAATACATTCCCTGTCAGGAATGCCAGCAGCCTAACCCCTCATCTCTTTTCCCCTGTCCTCCATACCTTACTCAGCTCTCTGTTCTGTTGCCTCCCCTTCCACCTATCTTATCAGCCTAGTATGCCCTGGTGAGCCTTTGCATTGTGCATAGTCCACTTCAGGGTACCCCCTTTTTTCCTTGAATTGAGACTGAATTCTTCTTTAAGCTCTCCATTGATTCAGAAATTTAAAACTACAAATTTAAATTAAAGCTAACAAACTTATTTTAAAGACTGTCTCCTTCTGCTTCACAGCACACACATCTCTGTCCCTCTCTTTTCACCTAATACCTTAGCCCACTCTTCCAACCTTAGCTAGGCCACCTCCACTTACCCTTCTATTACTTACACTTTACAAACACTGCTCTACTGATAGTCTCACGTACCTCTTCTGCTCTCTGGGCATACCCGCTCCGTCCTGCGGGCTCACTCCGCTCCCCTACCCTGCCCCCAATTCCCACCCGCTCCAGTACATCTACATTTATTCCTCCTAATACCACGCCCACTTCAGCACTACTCCAATCAGTATCCCTCTTCCAAAACACACCCTCTTTTTTTCCCGCCAAAACCAACTTACAGTCAACTCCCCATCATTATCCTACATAACCAGTCCCATTATATTCCCACACCCAAACCACACCCCCTCCAATCTAATACAACTCCCCATACACTACTACCTAGATAACATCTAGTTCCTATATACATACTATCTCCTATATACCTTACTTCTCTAGTTTAATACTACTACTCTATTAAACTCTTTCCCATCATGCTCTCTATACACTCCTTCCTCTTCCTTTCACTATTACTACTCCTTACCTTATCCTCTTCCTACCATCTTTCCCAGCCCACAATTTCCATCCACTTCCAACACTTTCACATAACTAATCCTCACAACTCACCTTTTTCACACTCATACCCTCTTATCTCCCCCCCATTTATACCCCTCAGATAACCTCCTTCTTTTCGACACAAACTTATCTACTACCACGCTAACTCTATCACCATAACTACTAGCAAAACCCTTCAATTCACAAAAGAACCCAATCTCATCTCCTTGCTAACTACTCACCTAAACTATTCCATACTACATCTGATTAGCACTCTCATATCTGGAGACATCCATCCTAATCCAGGCCCCACCACTACAACCACCATAAATAAATCTCTATTATTCACTTCCTTAAACTCCCAAAGTGTAGTAAACAAAGTCCCAAACCTTCATGCTTGGCTCACACACAATAAACCTGACATCCTCACTATTTCTGAAACCTGGCTAAAACCACACATTAAAGATTCTGAAATAGTCCCTCCAAACTACTCCATAATAAGAAAGACAGAGCGCACAAAAAGGTGGAGGAGTAGCCCTTCTATATTCTTCCTCCCTAGTAGTCTCTCCCAACAACAAACCTATCCCACACTTTAACAATGCCGAACTTCTCCTTACCCTACTACAAATCAATGATCATAAATACATATGCATAGCTTCCCTTTATATCCCCCCAGGAGATAATATCTCCACTCGAACTTATCCTTTCCTGGCTATCCAGTAACATTAGTAATGAAACCATAATCCTAGGAGATGTAAACATTAACTGGGCCCTTATCCAGTCTCCTTCAAACCCCATTAACATCAACCTCTACAATTTCTCACAACTCATCACTTTGGTAACTCACCCAGCCAAAAACCCCTCCAATGGGAGTATATTGGACTAGATTCTAGTCTCCCATCCTCACTATTTCACCAACAGTGGCACTCTTCCCGACCCACTTGGTGACCACATACCCACCTTTACCTACCGGCTTCCCACTATCCTTCAACGAACCCATAACTATATTACTATCTGTGACCAAAAAAACTTCAACCCAACAACCTTTTCTAACTCACTACAAGCAATTAATTGGAATTGTTTAAAAACACTACCTCTAGACAATGCAGTCTCATACTTCAACTCAACATTCTTGAAATTACTAGACTCCCAAGCTCCCTTACGGACAAAGAGAATAAAAACTAAATCAGCCCCATGGCTCTCCAAAAGTACTCTCACTACCATGAGACAGAGAGACAAAGTCTGGGCACGCTACCAAAAACATAAGACAACTCCACTCCTTAACGAATATAAAATGCTCCGAAATAAAGTAAAAAAACTCATTACTTATGATCGTAAAAACTATTTC
>NC_056741.1:837883419-837948419 GCF_019279795.1 Protopterus annectens
TATAAGCCAGATGTATTTCCACCAAGATGAGAACTTCCCATCTCACTTAAGAACCAAAGGCTCTCAGTCTGATAAGTGTATGTCCCAGCAAGAACAGGCTTACTGCAAATTTAACACAGATCAAAGATGGATATCAGAATAAAACTACCGTCTCTGATAAGTTAGGCGTCCTAAGGAATGACATCCTCTATAGGTACTATTGGGAAACCCTATTAATAAAAAATACACCTCCTCATGCTTCATGACACGATAACCCTTGCTAGTCAAGGTAAGAAACTATATAAGCAACACACATACAGATATCCTCAAGATGCACACGTCACATCAAATCATAGCTATAACTTCAGAGCAAAATCAAAATTTATATCAGAATTTCAATCAAAAGTATCCCTCAGCTCACCTTCATAATTTGGGCAACAGACATGCAGTCATCAGTCATACTTACACAATCTACAGAGATGTTAATTGTTTAATTATACAGAAAATATTAGAAATATCTTAGAATATTAATAAGAGTTGGTTGGAAACTGTCATAACTGAGAGCAAGTTACAAAAATGTAATTTAGAATCACTGCAACAGCTAGTGGCAATTAGCTGTCTAGATAAAATGTTTGTTTGAAATTGCAAAATAATAGTATACTTACTCAAACTCAAAGTAACAGGGCAAGTTTAAGTTATCTAAATAATATTGTGGATATTTAATCTCTTCAGCCTCATTGCACTGCTTTGAATCAATTTTGCTACTGTTCATACTTGCTTTTCTCCTAAACCATTCAGACATCATATATCGGTGGCATACTGTATAGTCCTGCCCATGAGCATAATTTCATATATGAAATTAACCACATGGGGTACTATAAGCCAATGGAAATTTCAGATTGCATCTGCACTCTCACATAAAATGAAGCTTGTTTTTCTGTAGCTTGGACTAAACTGTCACTGCAAAAAAATCTCCTCTTTCCCAAATAACAGGCTCTACCAGGTTTCAAAAGTTTCTACAAATTCTACTTTTTAACATGTTACAAATGAAAGTGCATCAAAACAGTTTAGGGATGGCCAGCTGTTAGACCTAAATATGGTGAAGATACCCATAAGCACATTCAAACTTCATGGAATCCAGTGACTTCCCAGTAAATTCAGCCTTTTCCTTTCCATATATTAAACAGTCCAAACCTTCTTCCTTCTTTTGGTACTTCAACCAAACACAAATTCACAAAGTCCAAAGGTAATAACTCCACAAAATAAGGCACAAGGTTCAGTTTCAAAATAAGGCCACGACACCAGTTCCAAGAAAGGCTGTATGAGCACTTTTGGTCCTTTATTCACAATAAAACATGGAACTTCTTCAGATACAAAAAATTACATCATTTCCTCTCCATTAAATACTATTTTACAAGTCATGTGACTTCACCTTTATCAAAAACAACAATAATAATAATTTACAATTCCTTTTCTAAGAACTTCCTTTACATCTTTGTTTAATCCTACAACCTCGCTACCTGTCATCTAATAAAATGTGTGCACATGTAAATTTACATAAAAAATCTTATACATTACAAATTAATATTAGTTCCTTTCACCCCTACTCCTGGTACTTTAAAAATAATAATTAATTTAATTTAATTTAAATCTTATCCACCCTCATATTCAACAAGCTACTAATGGAAATCCTATTGTTTAAACCAGGTTCTTTAGTAGAATTCAAAAGAACCTGCCAATAAGTTTCCCTATACTCTAGGAAATTAGACCAGTTACCTCCTCTCTCTTGCCTCTTAACCTTTTCCAACACACAAAATCTGAATTTTTTAAAATCTTTACATCCAGAGGAGTGTCTAAACAAGGCATTAGTACCGTCCCATCTACAAATGGCATAATTATGTTGATAAATCCTCTTCCTCAACTCATTCTCGGTTTTTCCTATGTAGTAAGCATTACATGTTTGACATAAGGCTGCGTAAACTACTCCCTTTGTCATACAACTGTAGTTCCCCTTAACTGGGATAACCCTTTTGTAACCTTCTGTCACTACATTCTTGGTCTCATAAATAAACCTACACTCCTTACATGCCCCGCATTTAGTCATCTTCCCCAAAGTTAATCCTTCACATTTTTCCCGCTTTTTTTCAAACAAGGATTTTAAGTTGTGTCCTTTTCTATATGCTATCTAAGGATGTGCACCAACCTTGTCAAAGAGCCCAAAAGCTCCAAAGACACCTGTCCATTTTTTTCCATAATCTTTTTAATCTCTGGTGAATACTCATCAAAAGTCATAACACAACAAAATGAGTCCACCCTACTTTCTTGACCCCCCACCACCACTACTTCAGGATTTTTCAACAATGGTGGGTAACTAGTCCTCCTCCTACTAACATAGTGTTCCTGGCTCTCTATTAATGTTTCCGGGTACCCCCTCTCACTTAAAAATTTTTTCAATGTTTCTAATTCTTGTGAACATTTTTTATTTTCCATGGTCCTATCAACTTGTACTAGAGCACTTCTGTAGTTCCTGCTTAATATATCTATTCATTACTGTTCTGTTTTGCTTTTAATACAATTTACTTTAATGCAGCTTTGTTCTCCTTGATAATTTCTCATTCTAAATTTCAAATTCATGTTGCATGTTTCCATAAAGGTTTTTCTGTGATCCACAGCTGTTACCTTATGTATTGCACTTGTTTCTAAGTATGTCATATTGTTAACTTCAGTTTTGACTTGCAGCTTGACCCTTAGCTTACTGCATCCATAGGTATTTTTCCCATCATGCTATGTATTTATATGACATGCTGAAAGCAATTTTTCTTTTTTTCCCCCGAGGTCATCTCCCCACTAGGGTCAACCTGGTAAACAAAATGTAATAAATTAAGTAAATAAATAGAAAATGATACCAAGACTTTGGCAGAGCTCAGTGGTGGATGTGTGAGAACCATGTTTTCTTTTTGTTTGTTTGTCTTTTTCGGCTTTTCCTGGTTAGGGGTCGCCACAGCGGAACTCCGGTCCGCTAATCATTGGCAGTCGCTTTTTATGGTGCCGAGTTACCATAAGTGAATGAAAAAAATGGTATAAAATGTGGTTATGAGTTATTTTTGTCACCAACTCCAAGTGACATTCAAGACTTTTTATCCATGTTTCTAATCAATTAAATAGTGTTACACTTTTATTACATTTTGTCGATCAGGTTGGTCATACTGGGCAAAGTCCATTTACAGATGGCATCTGGGGGACCAATTATGGAAGTAAACAGTTAAATACTGGACTTGTACAGTAAATCAAACTGGCATTGACAGCATTCATCAGACACATGAACAGCCACTAATGATATGATCTAGGTTTTGTGGTATTGTAACAATGAAACTAGATATATGTCATGTCATAGTGCACAAGACACTAACTGCATGCTAACAGATGAGATGTTGATCTGTTGAGGGTTGACTGGTACTACTGTTGGCTACAAGAATATCACATTTTCTGAATCTTTTACTTTCTACCATCTCATAGATTTATTTTGCAATACAATACAATACCGTACAGTGGAGCCCAGCCATGGGCAAAATGTCCTTTTTGCTGCCTAGATAGCAAAGTAATCATTCCCATAGACTAAAGCAGCATAAAAGTGGTCAGATTTTCACAGGCCTTTAAAAGTATGCAAGATAATTCCATTTATCCACTGTGTTTTCTGTGAAATGGGTAGTTCTGTTATTGTTATGACAAAAATCACAGGGGTTTTAGTGAACATGGTTTACACTCTTTCTTAATGCTAAACACTCGCATAAAAATCGTTGCTTCATTGCTTTAAAGACCTGTGTTAAATCATTTTGTTCTTTCTTGTCTATAAGTTACAGAGAAAAAGTTACTGTTGTACAATTCTTATATACGACTGTCTCTTGTCCTTAAATCAGTTTAGTGAAACTGTGCTGTATGCAGTCTTAACAAATTAGCTATCTCCTTTTTGTAAATGGGTACCAAACTAGGCTGATGTATTCAATATGTAACATTATTAAAGAGATAAACAGTTCTTAACAGATTCTGTTCCATAGGTTCATAGGTTGGTACTAGGCTATCAGCCCTAGGGCCTGTACAAGCCTAGCCATAACAATTCTCTGGCTATTTCTTCCCACATTATTTACTTTCCTGGACCCCTGTCTAGTAGGGCGACTGACGTGATCCCTGGGGTGAATTTCCTTTCTCCCATCCAATCGTCAAGGTTCCTCTTGATGAGGTCCAAAGAGGCACTCTGCTTGACATGTATGGGCAATCTATTCCAGAGTCTGGGGAGTCTCTGGGTCAGGAATCTATCCCTCCAGCATGTTTTGTTTATTGTGATGACAAGGTTTAGATCCCTGGAGCGTGTAGCTCTGAGGGATTGGGATTTCTTTAAGTGTAGCATGTCCAACAGCTCTGGGTTTGACATGGCCTTGTATGTTAAGCAGAGATCGCCTCTGAGTAGACGATATGCGACAGAGTATAGCTGGAGTTTTTTAAGGCGGTCAGCGTAGGGCATCTGCTTTAGGCTTATGATTCTTTTAGTGAGGTATTTCTGAGGCCTTTTCAGTTGTTGCAGATGTCTTGAGAGGTACATACCAAATGGGGAGTTGTATTCTATAATGGGTCTAATGAGGGATGAGTACAGTGGGACAATGACCTCCTTTTTTCTGGATGAAAAGCCCTTCGTGATGAGGTGTGCCACATAGAAGGATTTCCTGACTGTTGTGGCGATGTGGTTATCGAAGGTGAGACCACTGTCTACCTGTGTCCCTAAGTCTCTTATCACACTTTCTGTGTTTAGTTTACTGCCACCTATATTGTAATTCATGGCTACATGTTTTTTCCCAAAGGGGATAACAATACATTTCTTGGCATTGAGCTTGAGCCCATGGCTCTGGCACCAAGCATCTGTTTCTGTAAGGCCCTTTTGTAGAGTATCCACATCATTTGGGGATTCAATAATGGCTCCCAGTTTGCAGTCATCTGCAAACTTTGTTAGCCAGAGTCCCTTAGTGTTGACCTGTACTTCAGAGAAGTAGATGCCAAACAAGAGCGGCCCCAGGACTGAACCCTGAGGTACTCCACTTGTCACTTGTCTGGAGCTGGATTTGGAGTCGGCTACTTTTACAGTGTGGGTTCTATCAGTAAGCCATTTAGCAACCCATTGGGTGATATAGGGATTAATGCCCAACTTAGTAAGTTTATCTATGATTCCAGAGTGGGGGATGGTGTCAAAGGCCTTGGCAAGGTCTAGATAGGCTGTGTGGACCACCTTACCCTTATCCATGGCTCTGGAGACTGATTCAAAGAAGTCAATCAGGTTCAGGAGACAAGATCGGCCCTTCACAAACCCAAACTGGGTGGGGTCCAGTGTTTGAAGGTTGCCAATGTCTTTGTTTATAAGTTCCATGATAATACGCTCAATGGCCTTGCAGATAAGGCTTGTCAGACTGATGGGATGGTAGTTTCCAGGATCCAAGGCGGACCCCCCCCTTGTGGATTGGGATAACTGTAGCTCTGCGCCACTCAGTGGGCACGAAACCTGAGGTGAGGCTATGATTAAACATGACACTTAGGTGAGGTGCCAGTTCATATTGTAGTTCATGTAGTACACAGCCCGGGATGTCATCTGGTCCCATGGATGCTGTATTCTTGGCTTTAGAGAGTGCGTTTTGTACCTGTGTGGCCGTTATTACTGGAATTTGGCAATCTTCCGGTATTGAGATGGGCCATTTAGGGGGTGAGAGGGGGGTGAAGTTGGCACTGAATCGATCTGCCAGGATATTGGCAATATCCTTCGGATCAGTATATTTAATGCCATTCTGTTTTAGCTCAGAGAGTTCCCCATGTTTAATAAATTTATTTACACATCCTGTAATTTTGCTACATTCTATAATCACATAGTAAACATGGTTGTTAAATCTTAATGTATTATCTACTAACAATCCTAGGCCCTTAAACATTTTGACACATTAAATCTCCTTGCCAGTTACCTTGTATTTACATTGATTCCTGCAGCTAGTTACATTCTATTTACATTGATTACTCAAACATACTGAAATGCACATCTTTAGTTATGTTGCTATTTATAACCATTTTATTTTCCTTTGCCCCCTATGAGCAGACATTGTAGCTATTTCCTTCCATAAACATTCATTATGTTAATAATTGGTGATGTATTTTCCAAGCTTTGGATTATCTGTATAAAAGCAGTAAAATATGTTTATTGGAATCATAATGTCAAACATATATAGGCTGAAAAGATATAGATCAGGGACTGCATGCTGGGGATTTACCTGATCATATTCCGAAACCTCTCTCAAATAATTTCTAAAACCAACCTACCAATCCCTATTATTTAACTATAGTCCAAGCCACTCTTTAAAATGACTGAGAAGCTACATTTATATAATTTGCTGGCATTAATTTTATAGTCCATTCTGACCAATGCAGAACTGAAATCTATGTAAATGGCTGAAGTCTATGAAAATGGCATCTACTTTGACGTTTCCCACAGAAGTGATGATATTGTAAAATCTGTGTGTAGACACTGAGCCATCTTTAACAGAAGTGTGTTGATATATATTATAGGTCTTATCTTTCTCAAATAGCATATTAACACCATAGTTTCCTTTAGTTTGACAGCACGCTAAAGGGTCTATAGTAGTCAACATAGTCATAGTTGCTTATGTTTGTGCTGTATGTATTTAAAGTCTGTGAGTTCTAATTGCTACATTAAGCCTTCTCAAAGCTCATGTCATGATATACAATTCATTTTTATTATTGACTATTATTGACCACCCCCCCCCCCCGAGCATGTAACTCATGTGTACGATATACAGTAGTTACCAATTAACCTACTCTAGTTTCATGGGGAGGTTTTACCCACTGTGTGTTTTATATAGGCGCACATCAAAATTCTTATGGTGCTGTTGTGCTACAGAAGCTGTGACAGCACTATATAGGCGACATTACAGAAACCTGGTCTAATTCCTGAGCTGCATATCTATACATACCATTTTATTGTGAAAATGCTGCTTTGCTATGAAAACTCTGTTGAATATGATGTAATGCTGTCTATGTGCACAGTTCTTATACACCATACTTGACATGTATAAATTAGACATTATAATAAAGCATATAGCAGCAGTAGCAGACAGCACACAACAGCAGAAGCTGATTTGGAATGCCTGCAGAAATACAATTAAAATGAAGAGGTTAGAACAACATGGTAGAGACACTTGTCTTTAATATATCTAATAGTATACAGTCTGGATGGTTACGACCTAGAAAGTTGACTGGAACAGATATTTATCTGTTTATGGAAGACAGTAGTAGTGAATATTAGAAGAGATACCAGCTGGGCAGTTTACTGAGAAACAGTATACAGTAACACAAAGACACTTGTGGATCTGTTTATAAGATTACCTGAACTTTGCCTGAGATTACTTGGTACCTTTGTTGATGTTACTACTCATGCACAGGGCAACAGCTTCAGTACATGTAAAAATAAAACATAAAAATAAACAAAATGATATGGTCTGACTCCAAGACTGCAAGAAAAGGGCATATTCCCCTACACTGAATATTATGCAGTCTCACACACCTGTCAGCCGTTTGTTTCATTGACCAAACTTTGTTGAATAAATTGATGTTGACAAAAGTGACATTCAAACAAATTATGTGTGTGTGTGTGTGTGTGTGTGTGTGTGTGTGTGTGTGTGTGTGTGTGTGTGTGTGTGTGTGTGTGTGTGTGCAGCTTGCTCCAGGGTCAATATCCGTGCTTCTGTTAATGTACCTCTGCAATGTAATACAGTTTTTGTACACAGCTTCAGTATGCACTATACATGCCCCTGAATTGTGCTAATCTGGTTATTCATGGTCTGCAGCTCCTTAGCATACATAGTATTTACTAGATGCTTGCTGGTGCCCAGTCATACAGCAAACCAGGAGCTGACCTTTTCTGAATGCAGTAACACTGCCCAGCGTTATCCATATATGTAACTGTTATCTATGGTGACTGGCTGCATACTTTTCAAACATCTAAATCGAAATAAAGGTGAGAAGCAAGGCAGAAAAGAAGGTAAGATTGACCAGGATGATGCATGATTATGATTAATGCACAATTAAAGTCTGACAGACAATATGAAAATTCTAGAATACATTGCATATTTAAAAACATAACTAGGAAAAGTACAACTCAACAGCAAACAGTTTGAGGAAATGGCAGAATGTAGTTGTATATAGATATGAATTTTCTTGTTACTTCCTGTACCTTAACATTTTCTTTTGAAACTGACTGCAAAATGGAAGTAGTGGTCTTAGAAAGTTGTCATAACCCTTATCTGCTCCTAGGAATACATTAAAGCAAACTGTATTCTTCTTTAGCAGATCAGATGGAAGCTTACAGTACGTCCAGCAGCTCTTCAGACAACAACCTTCAAGCAGTCCCACTGAATCTGACAGAAAACATGGACTGAAGCTTGGAACTTGAATTAATCATGCTAGTTCTTTTTCTCTTTAAAAAAAAAAAAAAAAATATATATATATATATATATATATATATATATATATATATATATATATATATATATATATATATATCTGCGGTGGTGGTGCTGTGGTAGCGTTGTCGCATCACAGTAAGACGTTGCCCTTTTCGATTCTCAGCTAGCGTGTCTTCTGTGTGGAGACATGCGTGAATGGGCATACCTTTGTTGAAGGTTGTGTGTCAGGGCTGGCAACTCGGCATGTAAAATCTACTGCCAATCATTAGTGGACGGAGTTCCACTGTGGCGACTAACGGGAAAAGCGAAGACACAACAAATATATATATATATATATATATATATATATATATATATTGTTGTATCTTTCGGCTTTTCCCAGTTAGGGTCACCACATGAACTCCGGTCCTCTAATGATTGGCAGTAGATTACATACCGGTGCCAGCCCTGATGCACAACCATAAACAAAAGTATGCCCATTCACGCATGTCTCCACACAGAAGACGCTCTAGCTGAGAATCGAACAGGACAATGTCTTACTGTGAGGCAACAACGCAGCACCACCACCAGTTTATCAATATATATATATATATATATATATATATATATATATATATATATATATAAAATAAAAATGAAAGGTCACCGGTTATTTTACTTACTAGTATGTTATATCACAGATAATAACAGGAAATCTTATCTAAAATGCCAGTTGTTAAAAGCTGCTACTAACAAGAACAGCTACACCCAAGTATATGCTGTATTACTGTTGCATATATAGCTTTTTTCTTCTTTTGTTTGGCACAGCATATTTGTACCATGAAATAATGTCACATAGACAAACCATTCAGCATTGACAACAAGAAACACCAAGTCAAGCAATAATGTTTATGGACATCAGTCTTCTTTTTATGCTTTGTGTTTCCAAAGTATGTCCAGCAATCATTTTATGCTGCACCAATGAGTTCAGAAAAAGGAAATGTCTTCAGCTATTAGGGTTTGGCTTTACTGGCCTGAATGCACCAGTAAAGACTTAAAAAGTAAAACATCATGTGCATTCAGAAGCCATGTAGCTGAAACACTGGTATGGTCTTAAGGGATGGTTTACATCTATCTCATGACCTACGCTACAGGTGTTTAGGGTATTACACAGTGATGACTCTAGCTTGGCTTGGCTTTCTTGTCATTTTTTTTGAATAATGCAGACATGATTAAAGTCTCTTCTTTCATTATGCTTTTGTTAAAATGAGTAAATTAAAAAAATGAGTAAAATATATGCATGTCTTGTTTTCTGTCAGTATAAGTCTATAATTTTGTCTTTCTGCCATTTCAAGGTATAGTACCAGTTAAACATTTTCTAGGTAATCCATCCATCCAGTGGCACTACTTGATGCAAGTGCCTAAATGATTTTGACAAGTCTTTAACTGCAATGATCAATTTAATTGATGCATTTGGTAATGACATAACAGACTGTTGTAATAGTAAGGGTGGACTACAGAAAGAAAATTTAACACAGTAGATGCCTGGACTGAATTTAGTAAAAAGTACAGTAAGATCAGAAAATGATGTCCTATAAGGAGGGTGGCAAATAATGCAGAAATACAATAAAAGTGCATTTAAAAGTTGATATAAAGTAGTCAAACTCACAAGCCAGGATTCATAAAGGTTTAGTGCAGTAAACATTAGCATATGTAATTGCAAGATGCACGGTCTGGGTAATTTAAAGACACTGCATGCCTGCATAATGGGAAAAATAGCACAGTATGCAGGCACACAGATGATTACCTAACAATATGGAAATAAAAAATTGCATGCCAGTGAGGCAATGATTATACAAAGAATGACATAAATCATGGCGGGGCAATTCAGAAATGCAGAAAGCAGGTACTTTGTGCCACAGCGGTGAAGACCTATTTTGGTCACTAGCAGTTTTAGGTTCATAGACTGTTATTAAGCTTACAGCCAAAGGAGACCATTGTGAAGCTCAGCTGCATCCTAACTGTTGTCCCACATTTTATAGACTTTATCCACATTAACCCTGGTGAAAACTTGCAGTCAGCCATCCAGTCATATGGTTTTAAAGGTCGGTAGGGAGTAAGAGCAACCTGTTCCAGAAGTGGAAGGGGGGCACTTTGGTTTCAGTATCTGTCATGGCATCTGGTGTTGTTGATATGGTAGTATAGGTTTAGGTCTGTAGAACAGTCGTTTGTTTTACCACTGATTCTATTTAGGTAAAGGACTTTCAACTATGGATCAGCACAACTCTCAGTATCCTATAATACAGTCTACACCTGCTCCAAGGTGATCTGTGTCTTTCTTTTAGAGCTATGAAAGACCCAGTCCTATTTGACCTTCTCTTTTTTTGCAAAATGAGTATCTCTACAAATACCAACACCGAGGATCTAAATCAACACCAGCAAATAAACAAAATTTGTTGGAGAGATGGGTTCTTAAAACAAAATACTACTTTGGCTACCATGGTAGATGCAGGTTTACACCATGATTGTCATGTATAGCCCCATTCTATTTGGGAGGTAAATACTAGTAAGTGCTTGAAAAAGGAGGCATGAATTTTTAAGTTAGTCTGCTTAAAGATGTATATGGCAAAATCAGGCAGAGGTGTCCTCTTTCACCTTAGTTATTTGCACTATATTTAAAACTACTGGCAAAGAAAATAAAGGACTCAGAAATTCAAGGATGTAATTGGTATGGTATTCAAGAAAAGTTGGCTTTCTTTGCAAATAATATCATTTTGTACCTGATAGAACTAGAAAAGGACATTTCAGTGTTATGGACCATTCTGAGACAGTTCTGAGACAGTTCCTTGTAACCATGGATCTACTTTAGAAGCTCAAACTTTCAAAACTTCAAACTTCATATCATCAAGACCATGACATTGAAGTTTTGAAAGTTTGAAACTTCAATTTAAAAAAAAATAAAAACATTTTTTTTTACTCCAAGATCGCACTACAGTAAAGAGAACTGTAAATTTCCCAATCTCCATTTAAACCATTTGAAGTTTCAAAACTTCAATTTTATAGTCTCAACCATTTGAAGTTCGAAGTTTTGAAACTTCGAGCTTCCAAAGTAGACCTGTACCCACATATGAACTGGTACAGCAATACCCATATTTATGGGGACATTATAAAATGAAGTATTTAGGAGTATGGGTAAAAAAGGATTCTGTTATGGAAGCTAAGGATATTCAGAAATAGACTAAACAAAAGATAATATAAAAGCTGAGGAACTGGAAGCTCTTGCCTATAAATAGGGATAGCAACATACAAGCAGTAAAATGTTTTTAGTTCCTTTAGTTTTATAAACAGGTCTGGCAGATTTTTTGTCAACCAGAGGAGGTGTGGATAGTAATTAATGAAGAGTTGATTTATTTTATCTGGGAGGGGAAGAGGGAGGAGTCAAGCAGGATGAGTTGATCCTTCCAATAAAACAAGGAGGTTTAACACTTCCTGATTTAAAGAGATAATTTTTAATTACACAGTTAAGGCTTTTATACATAACACAAGCAAAATGCTAGAGTTTGAACTGGAAAGGGATGATTTTAAAGCAGGGAGATAATTCAAGAAATAAGGTAAGAGTGGTATTTTGGACAGATCCTTAAGGAGAATAACAAGAGTCATACATAATTTATAAAGTAGCAGAAAGTATACTAAGAACTAAGCCAGAACGGGAATGGAGAAAGGAGATTCTGCTGGTAGGGAAGACTGCTATTAAGGGTATAGGGAATAGACATAGGTGGCTGGAATTACTGGAGTAAGCAGGCAAATTAACCGAAGTACTGGGAATAAATAATTACAGAGGGAAAGGTAATGGAATGGGGAGAGGTCAAGACATTTGGAATGCAGGCTAGAAATTGCCTCTCTGTCAGGGATTGATATCAGAGTAAAGGCAAAGGAAAAAGAGATAGAAAATCCTAAATGAAAGACCTGCACTGGATAACTTTTCATTTGAATGTAGAACAGAAGCTGCTGTTAAAAAGGAATAATTGGTAGGGCATATAAATGACTATAGAAATCAATCAGAGGAGGTCAGAAAAGATTGGGAAGAAAGATCAGATAAGCAATTCAAATGGGAGGACATTTGTAGAGCTCACAAATATGCAACAAAATTTAGAAGATTTAAGAATTTTGCCAATAAGTATTTGCATAGATACTTTTATACCTCAAGCAGACTCCCAAGAATGTTTTCTCAGGTAGATAACAAATGTTAGAGATGTAATGGGGAAGAAATAGATACCTGGGAGTATATGTTCTCAGAATGTAATGAGTTGGTGGACTTTAATAATTCCCTACAGAGTACTCTGTCAGAAATACTTGGTGAGCAAATGAGTGTAACTAAGGAAATTATTTTTTGAGCTGGGATACAGGCTCTGAATTGCCTAGCTATAGTAAGGTTGTGTTAAGTTTAATTCTGGTGGCTGCCAAAAAAACATTTACTAGAAAATGGAAATCAGATCAACCATACTTGAACTAATGCATATTGCATCCAAGATAAAAGAACAAGAAGTGTGATCTTTAGAAAAGGGTAGGAGTAAATTACATAGACAAAATGGAAACTGTGGAAATAATGCATACATAAACATTCTTGAAGGAAGAATGAAGCTTAAGAGAAGTCAGGAATTGAACAATTTATGTAATGTGGTTTGATTTTTGATTATATTGTATAGAACAATATATCTGATGAATAATGTTTGTAAATGTGAAATTGTTAATATGGTTTGACTACACTTATATAAATGCATATCTGCTAATGTTACACTTGATAATTCAATAAAGGTGTTTAAAAAATGCATATGTCTGGGCATTGTACGATATTTGTGATTACTTGCCTAGTATAGCTCCTATGTTCCTAAGAGTGCTGAGTCATTCATGGCATGGAAAACTAAGGAGAAATCACCTCTCAGGGGACACTTTTAGACAGGGCTTTTAGTCTATTAAAGTAACTAAAAAATACCAAGACCTGAGATATTTTCAGTGAAGAAATGCTGAGATCTCTAAAGCTGGTTTAGGTGCTTAACAAGGTACATGCCAAAGGGTGCATTATAGTCAATGATGGACCAAGTAAGGGTTAAGGGTTAGCCATAGTCTTTTATTAATGGCTTTTTTGTCTAGAAGAAGTATCCCAGATCTTAACAGTATGGGTTCTATCAGACAGACGATTACCAGTCCACTGAACTATGTATGGGTTAATATTAAGTTCATCAAATTTGTCAATAATCCTAACAATAGACATAATGTAAGAACATATTTGGGCAAAACAGGGTGTTGTGAAGAGACTAGGATCATATCTTCCAGTGGTAGAGTCAAGCTGTTTTGTCTTCAATGCTGGTGATGTCCAATATGGTGGCCTACATGATGCAGTCATTGTCAAGGAAAGCACAGAGCTACAGGATCGAGTGTGTGCAACCAGACAGGGTGCTCAATGTTAGGAGCCAGGACTTCATTGCCCATGGTTTGAAAGATAGCTACTAGTAGGCATGGTACTCCCTGTGCCCACAGGGACTATAGAAAGGTTAGAGCTATAGGACCATTCAGGAGTAGCCTGGTGAAGGGTCCCAAGAATTGTGCCTGAGGAACATTGGCACCCATGATTGTGTGACCATCAATAAGTTCAAAAATGTGTACTAGGCTAATGACCACAAGGGGCTTTTTAAGCCTAGCCGTACATCCCAAATCTCTGATAAGTTCTGGTACCCTTGATAAGTGTAAGCAGGGGCTTGGGAGATGAAACATTTACAAGCAGTGGCCTGGGAAGTGAACCATTTCCAGGCTGTCTGTGTTCATTAGAGACACGGGTGTCAAACCTGGGATGAATTTCTTGATCCCCATCCAACTGTCCAAGTCACACTTGAATTGCGTTAGGGAGGAAATCTGCTTCACATGAATGGAGAGCCTTGTTCCAGAGAAGATGTAGTCTCTGAGATACATACCTATCTCTCCAGCAGGTCCTATTTATATCACAGGCAAGGTTTAAGCTTTTAGAATGGGTAATTCTGGTTGTATTTGTTTTGTAGATATGCAGGAGGTCCATCAACGTGGGAAATTACAACACCTTGTATGCCAGGTGTAGATCTCCCCTCAACAGCCTGTAGGAGACAGAATACAGGGATAAGGCTTTAAGGCAGTCTACACAGGACATATTACTTATACCCGGTATTCTTTTAGTGATGAATGTCTGTTGACATTCCAATTCTTGGATGTGCCTGGTTAGGTACATACCAAAGGGGGTACTGTACTCAATGATAGGACTGATGAATGCTGAATATAGCAGAACAATGGCCTCAATGGACCTAGATGTTATACTTTATTTATAAGTTGCACAACATAGAATCATTTCCATACTACTGTAGACTTGTGATGGTCAAAGGCTGGATTACTATCTACATATGTCCTCAAGTCTAATTATTAGGGGTGTGTTGTCAATATGATAGTTACAAGGGGTTGATGATTTCCTGAAGGAAACTATTATGCATTTCTTGGCATTTAGTTTTAGTCCATGGCTTTGACAAAAGTTATTTATCTGTGTCAGTCTTTCCTGGGTAACATCAGTGTCAGTGGGGGATTTCGTGACTGCTTCTAATTTACAGTTGTGTGCAAATTCAGCCAGAGGCACTTGTTATTGGTGTTGACTTCAGAGAAGTAAATGCTAAAAAGGAGCGGTCCTAGGACCAATTCATGAGGAACTTCTCTTGTGACTGGCCTTTTTGTAGAGGTGGATGTCTCAATTCAAACTTCCTGGATCCTGTCTGTGAGCCAGCTGGCTATCCACTGGGTGACATAATGGTTTATACCTAACCTCTTGAGTATATCAACAATGCTCAAGTGGGATATTTTGTCAAATGCCTTGGCCAGGTCAAGGTAGGCAGTGTGAACCATTTTCCCTCATACATTGCTTTGGTGACCCTCTCAAAGAAGTCCACCAGGCTGAGTAGGCATGACCTGCCCTTGACAAAAAACAAATTGCATTGGGTCCAGTGTCTGGAGGTTTCCTGTTTTATTATTCATCATTTCCATGACAATTCTTTCCATGGCTTTGCATATGAGACTAGTGAGACTTCTAGGTCTGTAGTTCCCAGGGTATGTAGTTGACCCATCTTTGTGCAGAGGGATAACTGTTGGTGCTCTACATTTATGAAGCACAAAGCCTGTTTGGAGGGGGTTCTTGTCAGAAGAGCGAATGCTTAAAATAGTGAACGCTCTTCTGTTGAACTGAAAACAATAAAAGCTGATAATGTCGAAGGCACGGAACAGCGATTTTTTTTCCCAGGGAAAAAATAGCTGGGCCATTCTTGGGACTTTGCTGTTTTCTCCACTGTGGTGTAATCTTGGAGTTGGTATATTTAAGTTGCAGGGTGTGGGCAGCACAACCCCCACATTGGGGGTGTGGCGGGAAAAGCCCCCCACTCTATTTTGTTTGTACATTATTATTTTTTTTTTGGATCCGTGAATTTTTTTCCTGGGTTCGACATTCTCAGCTTTCGTATTTTTCAGTTCAACAGAACAGCGTTCACTATTTTAAGTGTTTGCTCTTCTGATATAGACCTGTTTGGATGCTATGGTTAAATAGCAATTCCAGAAGGCCTAATAGTCATGTTTCATACTATTCAAAAGGCATCTTGGGATATTGTCTGGGCCCATTGATGCAATGTTCTTGGCCATAGAGGGAGCATTGAGGACCTGTTCCCTAGTGATAGTAGAGGGACTTATAAGGGACTTATATTTGATGGTATTTCCTGAGGGGAGGCTGAGGGGTGAGAGGGGCAAAGTTAGAGATGAATTTGTCTGCCAGTAGGTTTGCTATATCTTCTGGCTCTGTATATGTAGCACCATTACCAATTAGCTCTGAACAAAATTGTGTATCACTTTTGAGGTTGCAGACATAACTAAAGAATACATTGAGGTTGTCCTTGGTCTGGGAGGCTAAATTTACCTCAGATTTGGTTTTGATAGACTTTATTTGTCCTCTGAGTTGTTTGTTTAGTTTGATGAGAATGTTTTTATCCTGCTGGGTACTACACCTCCTAATTTTTGCCATGATTTTCTTCCTTCTGTTATACAACCTACTGATGTGATTCTATCAGGATGGCTTGTTTTTTAAGTTAGTTCTGTACTTTTTTGTAGTGGGTACTGCTACCTCTATGCAGCCATTAACATGCTTGTATAGGGATTCTCTGAACAGTTCTGTATAGGCAACAGTGTTCTCAGGGTTTATGATTGCTTGAAGTTTTGCAACGTTATTACTTAATGACCGGAAGTTAGCCTTAGCTAACATTCCAGGGTTAGCTTGACTACTGTGTTTTATTTTTATTTCAAAGGAGACTGTTTTGTAGTTTGATCTTACCAGACAGGACATAACACTGGGGGGTGTGCAGTGTGCTGTCACATGTTTGTGTTCCTGGTTGCCATATTGACAATCTGGCCCGTAGCTTTTATATTTACAAAAAACAGGAATCTCTGTGCCTGCATGTTTGGTGTCATATGATCTACAATTAATTGTGTGGTAATTAAAGTCACTCATGAATATGGTATTGGATTAGATAGTGAATCTTTCCAGTAAGCTTAGATAAATGTTATGGGTGTCCTGGGTCATATAAGGGGATCTATAGCTTGCAAGGAAGTGGTACGGGATTTTGCTTATGGTGATTTGAACATGGAGAAGCTCAAGTGCATTGTCTTGTTTGACCAGTCTTTAGGTATATTTATTTTTGCTGTAAATTGAGACACTTCCACCTTTAATCCCTGTCTGTGCAGTAGCTGGTCTAAATGTGTAGAAAGCATTATAGCTTTGCACTGCCAATGTGCTTTCCTCAGCTGTAAACCATGTCTCAGTAACTGCACAAACGTCAACATTCTCTTGGATGAGGAGAGCTTGTAGGCAGTAGAGTTTCTTGTTTAGACTCCTAAAATTGTGCAGTAGCACCTTCAGATTTTCTTGGTTTTGATTTGCTGTGTCAGAAGTACTTTCAATATGGCATTACTTAAAGAAGGCACTATAGGAGAGAACAATGTTTTAGCTAGTATTCAAAAGCCTTAACAGGAGAGATGCAGATCATCCCTGGCAAAGCAGCAGGGGCCTGTTGACTATCTCCTTCCATGCTGGCAAATATTGCACCCCATTAGAATGACCCCAGAAACTAAGTCAATTATTAAAGTAAATCGTCTCCTGTACTTACTGTAGCATCATCACTAGAGAAGATAAAATGATGCTCAATGCTAGGTTCACACCAGCCTGCAACACCTATTACAAAAGTTTCATGATGTTTCATTTCATATATCAAGGGAGGTACATCTCAGGTAAGTGTTTCCATCTCAAACTCACCTAAAATTGAGTTTTAAGTAGCAGCACAGACTCTAGATAATGCCCTATAAGGGGAAAGGTTGAACAGACCAGCTACCTTGGTTTTCTACTGTGATGCGCAATATCTTCAAGATAGGAGAACACAGATTACAGACTGTGTACCATGACAGGACTAACCACTCCACAGTGTAAAAAATATAGCTTTAGGTGATCTGATTATGCTGACTAATGTTGGCAAAATGAGCATGGTTATTTGCCAGTGATAAGTGGGTTGAGGACCCAGCCTAGTCCAACCTATGCCAGGGACACGTGTACGGTGGGAGGGGTGTATGTGTCCCTATTAGCTAGTGCTGTGCCAGTCGTAAAGCCCAGCAGCCCTGTGTCAGTAAGCTACTGGCTGGCCGGTGTCTAGATGCCCAGCCTGAGTTATGTTGGACAGCTCTGTTTAGTGAAAGTTGAACATAAAACCAATAAACTTGCCAAACATGAACTAAAAATTGCCACATTCAATGTAGGTTTACTGACAGAATGAGGCTTGGAAGTGGATGACACAATGGTAAGGAGGATGTTGGACAGCCTATGCTTCCAAGACACAGGGAGGAAGAACACTGCAGCAAAACCACTGAGGAGGAGAACAGGTTAGAAACAATGTGGGAATTGTGGTGAGGGAGAGGCTTCAGAAGGGAGTGAGAAATGTCAACAGAATTAGTGACAGACTCATGGCAACCATACTCCACTGTAATGACAGATCAGTATTCATAAGCTCAGCCAATGCCCCACAGCAAGGTTGTGATAGCGAGGAAAATAGTACATTCAGACAGCAGTTGCAGGACCTACTAGATAAAGCAGGACAACAGGAATTTGTGTTGATAATGGGTGACCTGGATAGACATATTGAGAGAGATAAACCAGAATATGAGGATTGCCTGGGTCCACATGGGTGGGGCAATAGGAATAAAGAAGGAGAGGCCATTCTAGACTTCTGTCTGGCAAATGACTTGATAGTAGCCAACACATGCTTTAGAAAGAGAGAAAGTTATAAGATCCCATACAAGAGTGGCCAACATGCAACTTAGGTAGACTTCTTCCTTGTAAGGAATGGGCACCGGGATAGAATCAGTGATTGCAAAGTCATTACTAGTGAAACAGTCGTCCCTCAGCATAAACCACTGTTTGCCACAATCACCTGCAATCCAGTGGCCAGAGAAGGCTTTATGGTCAACAGAGACCAGGTTGAAGACCTGGAAGTTGACTGGAGAAAAAGCACAACAGTTCAAGGAATTTATCAGGGCTCAAGCACCTCAAGAAAAAGGGGAAATATGTCAAGTTGAAGAAGAAGAATGGCAGTGCCTCAAAGTAGCATGTGTAAAGGCTACAGAACAGATATGTGGCCAAGTCATGTATGGAAATAAAGTACATAAGGAAAGCTGCTGGTAGAACATAGAAGTCCAGGAAGTCATCTAAAGAATGATGGTGTGCAGGAAAAAGTGTGAGACAGAAAAGACAGACCAGACTAGGATGGCTAAGACAGGAGTTGAAATAGCAAAATTGCAATCGCAAAGAACAAGGCATCAAAGGCACTCTATAACTTCTGGAAAGTTACTCCATGGATAGCACAAAGAAATGCTATCAGGTTGCAAGGCAAAGACAGAATGATAAAAAAGATAGTCAGACACCCTTTATAAGGGATGCCAGCAACAACCTGCTTTGATAACTACAACGCCGCAACAGTCAGGAAATCCTTCTATGTGGCACACCTCATCACTAAGAGATTTTCATCCATAAAAAAGGAGGTCATTGTCCCACTGTACTCATCCCTCATTAGACCCCTTATAGAGTATAATGCTTCATTTGGTATGTACCTCACAAGACATCTGCAACAGCTGGAAAGGCCGCAGAAATACCTCACTAAAAGAATCACAGGCCTAAAGTAGATGCCCTATGCTGACCATCTAAAAAAAACTCCAGCTATACTCTGTGGCATATCGTCTACTCAGAGGCAATCTCTGCTTAACATACAAGGCCATGTCAAACCCTGAGCTGTTGGACATGCTCCACTTAAAGAAATCCCAATCCCTCAGAGCCACACACTCCAGGGATCTAAACCTTGTCATCACAATGAACAAAACATGCTGGAGGGATAGGTTCCTGACCCAGAGACTCCCCAGACTCTGGAATAGACTGCTCATACATGTCAAGCAGAGCACCTCCTTTGCCCTCTTCAAAAGGAACCTTGACGATTGGATGGGAGATAGGAAATTCACCCAGAGGATCATGTCAGTCACTCTGCTAGACAGGGGTCCAGGGAAATAAATATTGTGGGAAGAAATATCCAGGGAATTGTTATGACCAGGCTTGTATAGGCCCTAGGGCCAATAGCCTTGTACCAACATATGAACCTATGAACCATTCCACAGGACATCAAAGGCAGGTGGAAGGAGTACTTCCAGCAGCTTCTGAATGAAGAAAACCCCACAGAAGCTGTACTGCCCCAGACACAGCATACTGTGAGAAAAGAGGAGGAGCCCACCCTAGAAGAAGTATGAACAGCACGAAGGAAAACAAAGTCAGACAAATCAGCAGGCTAAGATGAAGTCACAGCAGAGATGGTGGGTGAGATAGGATAGAAATGGCTCCTGAGAGTACTTGCAGCAGTATGGAGAGAAAGACGTATCCCAGATGATTGGAGAATAAGCATACTAGTGCCAATGTTCCAAGAAGAAAGGGGACATTTTCAACTGTGGGCAGTACAGAGGTATCAAATTCCTATCACACCGCATGAAAGTTCTGGAGAGAGTGACTGATAAATGAATATTCAGAGTAGTAAAAAGTAAGATGGGAAAAGAATAGTTCACATTCAGATCAGGATGCAGCAAAACTGACCTGATGTTTGCAGTGAGACAGACACTTGAGAAGAAGCTAGAAATGAGGAAAGTGTCCAAATGGGCATTTCTAGACTTGGAGAATACATATGACAAGGTCCCTAGAAAGCTGATTTGGCCAGTCTTGCAAAAGTTCAGAGTCCCAGAAACAGTGGTAGAATTAGTACAAACTATGTAGAAACACCTAATGATTCAAGTAAGAACAGTGTTTGGTCTTAATGAGGCGTTCAAAGTGGGAATGGGTGGGCATCAGGGTTCAACTCTGAGTCCACTGCTGTTCATATTGGTAATGGACTACATTAGCAAACAGGTCGGAGGGGACAGGTTAACAAAGTTGCTGTATGCAAATGATGTGGCATTACAGGCAGACTCTGATCAAGAACTTCAGCAAAGGATAGGGGAATGGAATGCAAAACTGAAGGCACATGGGATGAAACTGGGTATAGATAAGACAGTTGTAATGGCAGCAAATGGGGAAATCAGAAAAAGCTGAGAATTGAGAAAAACAGTGGAACAGGTTAACAGCTTCAAGTATCTGGGAGGAGTGGTTGAGGAAAAGGGAAGTCTGAATGAGGAGGTCAAAGCTAGAATCAGAGGGCTGCAGCCAACTGGCACAGAGTGTCAGGTGTAATGTATGACAGAAGAATGCCAAGAAGCTGAAAAATAAGGTGTAGAAAACAGTCAATGGATCAATACTACTGTATGGTACAGAAATCTTGGCTGTAAAAGTACAGCGGTTGAGGAAGACAGCGTTGATGGAGATGAAGTGTCTGAGATGAGTGGTAGGGTACACACTGTGGGACAAACGAAGAAATGATGACATAAGAGCAGAATCCAAAATAGCTCCAATTGCAGAAAAGGTCAAAGAGAATAGATTCTGGGGGTTTGGGCCTATGTGCAGGAAAGCAGAAGAAAATCTGGTGAAGAAGATTTGGGACAAGTAGGAAGAAGGCAAGAGGAAACAAGTGCATCCAGCAAAGAGGTGGATGGATTGTGTGAGAGAAGGCTTGTGATTGTCAGGTATGACTGTCAGAGAAGGTAGTAGAGTGGCATTAAATAGGGAGAGATGGTAATAAGCGACACAACACCCCAGCCACTTGTAGAAAATGAGGAAAAGGGGGTTGATGACAAAAGTGGTGATAATGATGATCAACAAGGTGGAATGGTGGTAAAACATTTAATTGTATGTGTGACTCATAAGAGACACAACTTTGGTCTCTTTCCTAGTTTAAATATGTAGTTAAGAGAAGAATACAATTAAAAGAGTGAAATGAAAATACACCAATATCCTAGACCTGGTCATTACCAACATGGGAAATCGATGCTCCACACCTTTGGTCACCCCCTCATTGGTCAGGTCTGACCATAAGCTAATCACCTTTGACATCCACATCCCACCCCCACCCCCCAGTAAGGAAACCTCTGTAAAAAACTTCTCCAAAGCCAACTTCATGCTACTCAAGTCAGAAGTGACAAACCTCACGACATCCATGCAGATGGGAACTGAAAGATCGACTGCTGAATCCTACACTAAGGCACTGTACGAGCACATCCACTTGTGCATGAATTGTGCCATCCCCAATAGAACCAATAGAACCAAGATGCTCTCCTCCAAAAAAGGAAGCCAATCTGGTGGTCCCTTGCCATAAATAAACTTTACAACAAAAGGAAGAAACTGTTGCAGAAAAGAAGAAAATCCTAGGATGCAAAAAACTCCCTTACCAGCCTCAGTAGAAGCTGAGATCCCTCATAAAATCCTCCAAAGCTAGTAATGTAAATAAAATTGCCAAAGATTCCAAAGACAACTACAAGGCATTCTATAGCTATGTCAAGAATCTAAATGGCAAAGCTCAGATTTGCTCTGAGCTACAACAGAATGGCATTAAATATACTGATCCCAAGGATATTGCCAATATCTTGACAGATCGATTCAGTGCAAACTTCACCCCCTTCACCCCCTAAAGGGCCCATCTCAATACCGAAAGATTGCCAAATTCCAGTAATAATGGCCACACAGGTAAAAAACGCACTCTCCAAAGCTAAGAATACAGCATCCATGGGACCAGACGACATCCCAGGCTGTGTACTACATGAACTACAAAATGAACTGGCACCTCACCTAAGTGTCTTGTTTAATCATAGCCTCACCTCAGGCTTCATGCCCACTGAGTGGCACACAGCTACAGTTATCCCACTCCACAAGGCGGGATCCACCTTGGATCCCAGGAACTACCACCCCATCAGTCTGACGAGCCTGATCTGCAAGGCCATGGAACGTATTATCATGGAACTTATAAACAAAGACATTGGCAACCTTCAAACACTGGACTCCACACAGTTTGCATTCATGAAGGGCTGATCTTGTCTCCTGAACCTAATTGACTTCTTTGAATCAGTCTCCAGAGCCTTGGACAAGGGTAAGGTGGTCCACACAGCTTATCTGGACCTCGCCAAGGCCTTCAATACCATCCCCCACTCTGGAATCATAGATAAACTTACTAAGCTGGGCATTAATCCCTACGTCACTCAATGGGTTGCCAGCTGGCTTACTGACAGAACTCACACAGTAAAAGTAGCCGACTCCAAATCCAGCTCCAGACAAGTGACAAGTGGAGTACCTCAGGGTTCAGTCCTGGGACCGCCCTTGTTTGGCATCTACTTCTCCAAAGTACAGGCCAACACTAAGAGACTCTGGCTAACAAAGTTTGCAGAGGACTGCAAACTGGGAGCCATTACTGAATCCCCAAATGATGTGGATATTCTACAAAAGGGCCTTACAGAAACAGATGCTTGGTGCCAGAGCCATGTGCTCAAGCTCAGTGCCAAGAAATATATAGTTATCCCCTTTGGGAAAAAACATGTACCCGTGAATTACCATATACGTGGCAGTACACTAAACACCGAAAGTGTGATAAGAGACTTAGGGACACAGGTGGACAGTGGTCTCACCTTCGATAACCACATTGCAACAACAGTCAGGAAATCCTTCTATGTGGCACACCTCATCACTAAGGGCTTTTCATCCAGAAAAAAGGAGGTTATTGTCCCACTGTACTCATCCCTCATTAGACCCATTATAGAATACAATGCCCCATTTGTTATGTACCTCTCAAGACATCTGCAACAACTGGAAAGGCCACAGAAATACCTCACTAAAAGAATCACAGGCCTAAAGCAGATGCCCTATGCTGACCGTCTAAAAAAACTCCACCTATACTCTGTCGTATATGGTCTACTCAGAGGTGATCTCTGCTTAATATACAAGGCCATGTCAAACCCAGAGCTGTTGGACATGCTACACTTAAAAAAATCCCAATCCCTCAGAGACACACGCTCCAGGGATCTAAACCTTGTCACCACAATGAACAAAACATGCTGGAGGGATAGGTTCCTGACCCAGAGACTCCCCAGACTCTGGAATAGACTGCCCATACATGTCAAGCAGAGCACCTCTTTGGCCCTCTTCAAAAGGAACCTTGATGATTGGATGGGAGATAGGAAATTCACCCCGGGGACCACGTCAGTCACCCTGCTAGATAGGGGTCCAGGGAAGTAAATACTGTAGGAAGAAATAGCCAGGAAATTGTTATGGCTAGGCTTGTATAGGCCCTAGGGCTGATAGCCTAGTACCAACCTATGAAACTATTAACCTATGAACCACAGTACACAAAACAGAAGAAAGCAATGAAGCAATACAAATTACAAAAAAGCAATGTCCTAGGGAGGCAGGTTATGTGGCAACAGTTGACAAGGAAGCTTTCTCAGAAATGGTTTGTGTAATTTGAGTAGGGTAGATATGTGCCTGGGCAGTCACATCTGGACCCTCCCACATCTGAAAAGTGAATGGCCTGCAGTGGCAGTCCAGGAGGCAGTTTTGTTGTGTCTCATTAAAGCACCCATGGAGGCAACATGTGCTATCAGAGACCTAAGCAGCAAATCCTACTTCATCTCCCTGTACTCCATGTCACTGTGCAGGTGTTTCATTATGCCAGCCGCAAAGCATATGTAATGTTTCTACAACATTTCTGGTATCAGCTGTCTGCATCTAGATCATTGATCTGCACATCCATTGACTTCTGTCAAATGCTGTACACAGATCAGGGATTGACCTTTAGTCATGGTTGTGCAATGACCACTCTTGCCTCTCCCCTACAGTGGGTACATGCACATCAGAGGCAATGGAGGCTAGGGAATCATGGAGGGGCAGACAAAATTCAAAGTTACAGGAAGTCTTCCATGCACTAGTGATGTTGTGATTTCAGTCTGTGTCTTAACCAGGGCCTGTGGTGTTGCTGATATGTGTGAACCCTCTCCTATTAGTGCTGCAGACAGCACCACAATGTCACCAGACTCTGCTATATGTACATTGCCTGCTGATATCAGACACATGCCATCCTGTAGTGCTGGTCACCTCACAGAAGAACCTGTTAAAGCAGGGACATATGATACCTTTGGTATCATACAGGTGTATGCCTATACACTACACAACATGCATAATCTTAGGCAATTCTACACATGTTTAGCATATGGAGACATACATATACTGACATGTGAGTTGTTGCATTAGTACTTGTAAGGATGTCAACAGAAACAGTCCTTAGTAAATCAGTCCCACCACACATGCACTGAACTTTATCATACAGACATTTACTAGGTAGTATTAAAATTGTGCATCCTCTACTGACATTCAGGTGGTCATTGCTAGCCTAGCTCCTGCATCCAGGCCATGTACAGCTATGAGGAATGGGGGGGGGGGCATTCCACTTATTCACTAAGAGACAGCAGGGACTCCTCCATCATTTGTATTGGGTGGTCCACCTCCTGTGGTGGGCATGTCCTTGCAAAATCCCATGTCTTATCCTTTTCATATTGGTCACCCTGTGTCACACTTGTTGCAGAGATCTACTATAACCACCCCACAGCATTCACATCCTGCACCACTCTCTGCCACACCTGGTCCTGATGCATCTTGCTCATGACACCTTTGCTCAAGTTGCAGATTTAATGTATTCTGTAGACCTCATTTACCTATGGCCTTTGGTTTCCTTCTCTGTTTTTGTAGCAGGTTATCAGGTTCCTGTACTGCTGTGTACAACCCCCCTGTGTAACCTGTACTGCTGCCAGCATGGGTTTCCTAAACCCCTTTCTGCATCTGCATACTGGCCTCATTTAGTGGTATGCACATGATGTTAGACCCCCCCCTTACACTGCTTTACCATGCCTACCCCTGTGTATAGGATTCATATGTCCTTTGTGCCTTCTCCTTCTCTAGGTGGTCAGTGTCCATGGTCTGCACCATCAGAGTGTTGATTGCAGTGCAGGAGTACATTACCAAGTGGGTCTTCTGCCTTCAGTATTTATATATAACTTTCCAATCAGTTATTATGTAAAGTCCTGTATTGTATGCGTATCTTTTTTGTAGGCATTCTTGAGCAATGCAAAATGGCACTCATGTATCACATTGTGCTGCAAGCTACATCATGCTGGTTATGCTTATGAGTCCATTTAACACCAGTGTCTCTGAACTGCATCAAGAATGCATTGCTATCCACATCGGTGCTTTAGACCTGTAGCACCATGACACCATGCTACAGAGGTTTAGTAGCACCCTGGTGCTCTACTGCTTAAGGGGTAGCTAGATATCTGAACATGTATGCTTACATATGCATGGGGTTACCATTTTGCTTCTCAAGTGGACTTGTGTAGTGGTCATCATTTCCACAGGTGCTGTAAATGTCAGAGCTCCTAGTTAGTGTGCTACCCAGAACAATATATTCTTGTTCTTCCTGCATAGTGTTTTTTTCTGAGTGACTGCTGGGGAGGTATGATGGCACCCCCTGCAAGATGGATACCTGGTACAAACCTGCAAGGATGGTGAGTGATGCCAGTGGCATCACCAGTTCTAGTGAGCATTGCCAGCATCAGTACAGAGACCTGCAGTGGCACCAGCTTAACCTGATTTAGCAATGGGGGGTAGATCATGGGAGATTACTAGGCTAATGACCCTGGGGACCTTACAAGCCTAGCCAAGAGTTTATCCCCAAAAAAGAAACCTCAATCAGCACCTGTCACCCCTGTTAATAAGGGACACATGTGGAACCCCTGGGACAAATTTTTGGTTTCTCATCGGCTCAAGATGTGAATATTTCCAGATCAGAGCCATCAACACCATCACCCATGCTAACTTCCCTCATCCACTGAGCCACACAGGCTGCCAAGATGTTAGGGAAAGACAGACAGACATGTATTGTAAAGATTTTTCCTCTTCTTATTGTATTACGTGTTGTACCTATGTACAGAGGTGTGCATACCTTCTTATACAGTTGCTGAGGACCACAAAATGAACACAGCAGGAGACTGAAAGAGGCAGAAGTGATTCTTACTGTGCTGCACAATCTATATACATCACTCCATTGAGTAACTGCCATTGTATTTATGTTCCCTTATGTCTTCTCTTTTTATGTCTTTCCTTCTGTAGGCCCAGTTGCAGTGCAAGTAGTAGAGTGGTGGTTGTTACTTCAACTTGAGCTGACCAATGTCACTGGCAGTGGGTCATCAGTGGTTGCCAAGTCTGTCTTTCCACAGAAGGACAGACCTTGACCTGCTGAAGGTGATCTGGAGGAATTGCTGGTAGCCACTTGTCAGTTGACAGGATGGGGGATCCTCTCCTGACAGTGGGCTGAAGAGACCTGCCATCATCTCCTTGCAGCAGTTGCACAGGCTGGTGTCCTCTGAGATGCACTGTCAGTTAAATGCCTACTTCAGCACAATGGAGAACCCACTGGCATGATTTGTGGTGTCACATGACCAGCAGGCCCTAACACTGAACCATCAGAGAAACAGCCTGCCCATGTCATCAGTCATGGAGTTGACTGATGGCTGGATGTTGCCGTGTTGGACATTCTGGCATATGGCCATGGACCCTTCTCTATCTCCTTCCAGATGTTTCACTCCCTGTTATTTAATTCCTCATGGTTTCTTTGTTGTCTAGCCCTCCCTATTCTCAGCTATCCATTGTCTGTCAGTCTATGTCCCTCTACTGTCTTCCTTACATTTTCATGTGCATATCACCCCTGTCTGTCTATGTCTGCATTTTATGTTTGCTAGTATGCTCTTGTTACTTTTTTTCCCTTCTTTTCTACTCCCAGCCATTTCTCTCTACTCCCCCACCAACTATACAGATATTCCAAACTGGCATCGCTACCTCACCCCCACAAAAAATATATATATACTGTAGTCTCACCCCCACTCCACCCCAACTAGTGTAGCTTCTGGTCACATCTGTGTATTTTCCTTTGCTTGCTATATTCTGTTTTCCCATTTTATTATCTCCCTTTTGCCATGCTGACTGTCTATAGGCTATCTGGGATAGCAACTATGCTGTGATTGGTTGCATGTGGATATGCATAATCTATGCCACACTAGCCTGCCTTGGTGATAATATTTGCCACATCTGTTACACATGCTACTTGACCAGTGTGTGCTAACGTAATGCCACTATTCCCTGTAGCACTGCTCTTCTGATTTACTATGCAGTCATTTGTTCAGTCACTTGGCACTATGCTATCCTCAGCACATTTCTGATTGGATCTGAGCCATGTCATGATACCTGCTACATGTATTTTACTGCTGCATAGGCATGCAACATTTGTGTATGAATCCCAGCCAAAGTCAAAGCATGCTTAAGTGCATCTGTGTTCATTATCTAAATGCAATTTTTTTCAAATATGCCATATTCTTTTCATGCAGCATATTTTGCTTTTTGGAAAAAAAGAAATATATTTTGAAAATGAAAACTGAATAAAGAAAATCATATTGGGGAAAAAGGTGGCAAAGAAATCTGTGCAGGAGATAAAAAGGAAAATAAAAGATAATTTGGGTATATAGGAGTATAAGCAGTATTAAGCAACTGAATTAAAATTGGAAGAAATTCAAAGAGTGCAAAGAGAAGGTGGAATCCTAAATTATTTTTATACCCTTGGACTTCAAAACAGAACAGTCTTGGGATAGGAAGAGGATAAAAGTGATGTGTTAAGTATGGACAGACCCTTACCTCTGTGAATTTCACTCACCTAACCACCGGCAGGTGGGGCAACTCGTAGGCTTGTGAAGGGTCTAGAGCCATTAGCCTAGTAACCTTCTGTGAACCTATGACAGTGACATTGATGAAGAAAGGATTGACAGAAAATTGTAGACTGTTAAAAAAGGATAAGGCATAGGGTCTAGCTAGAATCTACCAAACTAATACACTCAAAAACTTGACCAGTGAGAAGGAAGAGCCACTAGTGGAATACTTCAACAGTTGAATGGTCAAAGGGTAGGTACTGGGTGACTAGAAGGGACCCATGGTAGCATCCCTACACAGCTGGGGAGATAAGGACTTACACAGGAAACTACAGGCCAGTAATCTTAACATCAGCAGTCCTGAGGGTAAGGGAGAAAATATATATAGAGAGTAATTAATGAAGTTCATGCAAGATAACTTACTCCAGAATACATATCAACATGGCTTCATGAGTAAAGTCATGCTAGTCCAGCTTATTCTAGTTGTATAACTACTGGTTTACAAAGGAAGGAGACAAAGAGCATTTAGTAGACATCATTATCTTGACTTTAGCAAGGAATTCAATTTGACATCCCAGAGAAGACTTCTTAGCATGTTGAGGAGAATGGGGATTTGAAAAAAATAAGACAGGTAGATAAATGGCTGGATGGCAGAACACAGCCGGTAGTAGTAGATAAATATCTGGAGGAGAGAATACCGCAGGTGATGGTGTGAGAACAATGTCATGTGACAAAGTAAAAGACAATGGAGTGCCATGGGGAAGGGTATGTCCTTAAATTGGTACTCATTAAGTTTTCTGTTACAGACTTCTGACAAGATATTAAAAATCTTGCCAGCCTTTTTGTGGTCACTAAAAAAAAATAGGGACAATAGGAGATGACAATAAGCCAGCTTCAGGAGAGACTTAAAAAAGATATATAGAGGAGTCGAAGGGGATTATAATTTAAAAGAAAGGATTGGGAGAAGGCGTAACATTCAAACTGAAAATGTTAACTTCAATACTAGATATAAGGAAATACTACTTCATGGACACATTAGTGGACAAGTGGAATGGGCAACCAAATGTGTAATAAATAGTATATCTACTCAGCACTTTGAAAAGGCATTGGATAGCTAAAGAAAAGGAGCAAAGACCTAGGGGAATGGTGAAGTCTTAGCTGCATTAGTCAAACAGAATAGACTGACCATAGGTTACTGTTTTCAGGCAAAAATGTGTATATACATACTGCAGCAATGCTTCTAATATGCAGCTCTAATACAGTTTCCAGCACGGTGCTAGTGAGATGCAACAGTAAAAATGTTTCGATCACAGTGGACTGTAATCTTCCAAAACAGGGAAGTTTAAAGTAAGTGCAATATAATGTAAAGTAATGCATCTGAAAAACAGTAAACCATGAAAGAGATACACAGTTAAAAGGGAAGCTGTAATAATAACAAAAGTAGAATGGGCCCTCAGACGACTCATACCAGATTATCTAAAGGTAAGCAAACAGTGTGACAAAGCAGCAAAAAGGCAGAGCACTGTCATCTGCACAAAGTTGTGTTATGATACTAGTTCAGAAAAAAAGCAAATCCCAAGAAGGAAAGACATCCCTGATCAGTATCAGTAAGAAACTAAGGTCCCTCATAAAATCCTTCAAGGCTAACTTCGAAAGAAAAATAGCCAAGCATTCGAAAGATAACCACAAAGCCTTCTTTAGCTATATCAAGAATCTAAGTGGCAATTCGCAGATATGCTCTGAGCTAGTGCAAAAATAGCACAAAATATACTGAACCCACTGATATTGCCAACATCCTGGCAGATAGATTCAGTGCAAACTTCACCCCCCTCTCACCCCCAAAAGGGCCCACAACAATACCGGAAAAGTGTAGTGTCCCGGAAATCACAGACGCACAGGTGAAAACAGCCCTTTCAAAAGCCAAAAGCACAGCATCAATGGGTCCAGATGGTGCTCCAGGCTGTGACTTGCACAAACTACAGAACGAACTAACTCCCCCACCTAAACACACTGTTCAACCTCAGCCTCTCCACAGGCTACGTGCCCATAGAATGGCGTACAGCAATGGTTATTCCACTCCACAAAGGAGGGGCCACAACTGACCCTGGTAACTATCGCCCCATAAGCCTGACTAGCTTGGTCTGCAAGGCTATGGAGCGCATCATCATGGAACTCATTAACAAAGACATTGGGAACCTCCAAACACTTGACCTGTCCCAGTTCGGCTTTGTTAAGGGTGGATCATGCCTACTAAACCTGGTTGACTTCTTCGAGACAGTCACCAAGGCCATAGATGAGGGGAAGGTAGTTCACATAGCCTACCTTGACCTCGCCAAGGCTTTTGACACCATTCCCCACTCGGGAATTATAAAAAAACTCACCAGCCTGAACATAAACCCCTACGTCATGAGATGGGTTGCCAACTGGCTTACAGACAGAACTCACACGGTAAAAATAGCAGGCTCCAGGTCCGACTCTAAACCAGTCACAAGTGGTGTCCCACAAGGCTCGGTCCTGGGACCCCTACTGTTCGGCATATACTTCTGAGAAGTACAGGCAAACACAGGAGGACTATGGCTAACCAAGTTCGCCGATGACTGCAAACTGGGAGCCATAATTGACTCTCCGGCTGACACAGACATTCTCCAAAAGGGCCTTACTGAGACGGACACCTGGTGTCAAAGTCATGGTCTCAGGCTAAATGCCAAAAAATGCATACCTCACAAGACACTTCCAACAGCTGGAAAGACCACAAAAGTACCTCATCAAGAGGATTACTGGTCTCAAGCATATATCCTATGCAGCCCGACTGGAAAAACTCCAGCTGTACTCAGTGGCATATCGCTTACTCAGAGGTGATCTCTGCCTGACTTACAAAGCCATGTCCAACTCAGAATTGATGGACATGCTCCACCTAAAGAAATCCAAGTCACTGCGAGCCACTCTCTCTAATGAGCTAAACCTCACCACAACAATAAATAGAACATGCTGGAGGGATAGATTCCTGTCACAGAAACTCCCCATGCTTTGGAACAAAATTCCTAACTACATTAGGCAGAGCCCCTCACTAACACTCTTCAAGAGAAACCTTGACGAGTGGATGGGTAACAGAAAATACACCTCTGGGATCACTTCATTGGCTCTTCTTGACAGAGGCTAAGTTAATTAATCAATGAGGCGGCGAAAGCTGACACACTCTGGCTAGGCTTATAAATGCCCATGGGCAGATAGCCTAGTACCTACCTATGAACCTATACAATAAAGTTATCCCTCTACAGAGACAGCTGATAAGGTGCTATATGCAGTACTGTGTGCAGTTCTAAAGACATTATTTTCAGTGGGACATAGACAGTATAAAAGCAATGTAAAATAAAACAACAAACTAGTAGCTTGTCTTCATCAGAAGTTATGTGAATAGCTAGCTTAACAGATATAAAAATACATGGCACAGGCAGGATGCAACAAAACATTTAAGTACCTCAGAGGAATCTACACAGTCCAAGCTGGTGCATTTTTCAAAAAAAAAAGGTATATGAGAACAAGATGGCACAGTCGGCAGATACAAGACAAAAGGTTTATGGAAGTTAGTTAAGTATTTTTCACAGAAAGTCTAGTAGATGATAGGAATGCCTTTACTGAAGTAACAGGAACATCAAACTTAGTAGCAAAACTCAAAAAAGGCAGCCGCATGCCTAGTGTTATGCTGTTGCAAGACAAAGAACTAAGCTGTCGGTGAATCTGTAGCTTGTAAGGAAGGAAAGCAACTGGATAGATAAGGTGGGTCAAGTGGCCCTTGCCTGACACTGAAATCTGTTTATTTATTTATCGCCATTTGTTTGAAGGGATATGTTGACTGAGTAGTGCCCTTTTTTAGCAGAGGCCTGGGGAAAAAGCTCCATTATACAGACATTATGGACATCATTTGCTTTGTTTCATTATTTGCAGTCAGTTTCATGCATGAGCAACAGTTCCATTATTCAGACATTGTTGACATCAGTTACATCATTTACAAACAGTTTCAATTAAAAATAATATTAACATCGGTTGTATATGAATATAATGTTTAAGATAACAAGACAAAGCAGCCCAAAGGAAAGAGAGTTGGAGGCACAAGGACGATAAAGGAGATGAGATGACAGAGGAGGGTATAGTTGTGACAATAGTACATTACATTTGTGCAGCAGAACGTTATGGCCTGAATTAACATAGCTATATCAGGACCAGTTTTACCAGGTGTGATGCAGGTGCAGAGACATTTATCTATTAGATGTTACTTCAGTTGGCATTTAAAGTCTTTCAAGAGCAGATTGTTCTTAAGTGAAGTAGGACAGTATCCCAGCTATTAGCATTGCAGTGTGAATACAGGGAGTATCTTGTATTGTTGTTTGGTTTAATTATGGAGAATAATGATTTGACAGTGCAGTAAAGAGGTCTCCTACTAGAGTAAGGTTGAATGATGGAGTGAAGAGATGAGAAGTTTTCAGGGTTATGCAGTAGACTGAAGATTGTAACTAATTGTGAGTACAAGAGAAAATAATTTCATTCAAGTCAGTGTAGTTGTTTTAGAGAGAGGCAGTGATTTGATTTATATTGTTGGTTGGTTGTGAATTTGGCTACTTTATTGTAACATTGTTCTAGTTTGGCTGACAGAGAAGAGCATACCTCTCAACCTCTTAGAGCAAGAAATCTGGACAAAGCCATAAGTAAAAGTGGGACAAAGACTCAAAAATATGACTCTTACAAACTTAGAATGTTGATAGAATAACAGGTTTTGCAGTAGCATGAATTTTTCTGAAGGATATGAAGTCTGAAACTCAAATTGCTGTTATTGTTTTTGAACTTTAATCTCTAATGATTTACTGCTAATTTACCAGAAAGTTACAGTTTTATGAAAAATACACCAAAAATATAAGGCAAAAATCTGGACATTCAATGAAAATCTGTACAGTTGAGAGATATGGCGGAGGAGCTGAGATTAGTTAGGATAGGAGAGACATAGAGGCATTGTGGGGGGTAGGAAAGAAGTGACTGTGATTTGTCTAGTAGAGTCAGTAAGGTAATATTTTACTCTACAGAGGCATCCTAGCTTTTTGTGTGTATTCTTTATGGCTTACTGAAGGTGGAGATCAAATTTCAGGAGGTTGTCTATAATCACACCTAGTAGCTTGATGTGGGATTCCAGTTCTATATTGGTTTTCCTGGATGACAGTATATTAAAGGTAGTGTTTTGGGAAGAGAGAGAGTTGGGTGTGAACAGTAGGAATTGAGCTTTTTATTCAGAAGGAGTTGTAATTTGTCAATCCAAATCTCTGTGGAGGAGAAGGATTTCTAGGTGACTGTTTGGAGAATAGGTAGTGTCCGAGCAGCACATATTAGAGTGGAGTCATCAGCGTATTGTACTATGGTGACCTCTTTGGCTGCTGTGTTTTGATCATTGATAAATAAGTTGAACAGTAGTGGTCCAAGGAAGGAGCTTTGTGGGTCTCTGAGGGATATAGAAAGGAAAGAGGTGAAATCATCTTGCCATTTCACAGCTTGGGACTTATTATAGTGATGTAACTAAGAAACCAATTAAGTGAGGATGGTGATAGGCCATAGGAAGAGAGTTTAGATTGGAGAATTTGATGATTGATTGATGATTGACTATATCAAATGACTTGGACAGATCCATAACATAGGGTTGAGGTTAGAAGACCTGAATTTCTATTGTGTTTTCTTATATCTCTGAACCTTAGTAGGGCAGTGGTTATATTGTGATTAGGTCTGAAACCATACTGCAAGGGAAAGGGGGGTTATAAGGGGTAATACATGTAATAAGTTGACTGAATACATCTTTCCAAGATTTTGGATAAGGGTGAGAGAATGGCGATTAGTCTATAGGTTGTGAGCTTGATTGATGAGCTGATTTCATGCAGGGTTATTATATACAATTTTTTTTTCCATAAGGTGGGGACATACTCTTCTTGATAGAGCAGTTTATTAGAATTGAGACAGGATATGCAAGGCTATCTGCAGTGAGTTTGAGTTATTTAGTGGGAAGTTCGTCATGGCTGGTGGTTGTTGTCTTAAGGGTGCATGGCCATTTTTTAATTGTAAATGTTGACACTGGAGTGAGTGTAAAGGTCTGTTGTGGCTTCACTTGGAATGGGATGGCTGGATTTGTAGTAGCTTTGTTTTGTAGGAAAGAGATTACTATATTTATAAAATATGAGTTAAACTCTAAAGCAATGCTTTGGGAGTTATTAGTAGGAGACATGCAAGGTTGGGTTGATTCTACAGGACTAAACAATGTATTTATTGATTTCCAGAAGTTTTTTTGATTGCTTGATGATGAATTGTGTATGTTGCTATAGTAAGCTATTTTGTCCTGTTTTATGCACTGTTTGCTATAGTTACTATGTTGTAGAAATGTTTGAGATTTGGTTTGTAGCCATGACTTCCAAGTATTCTCTGTAAGTTGCATGAGTTACTCTCCTTTGTTTTAATTAACCAAATGTTTGGTTTGTTTTTAACTCCTTTGGTTCTTAATGATGCTTGCTATGTTAGGATATTTAGAAATATTGTATTAACTGTGTCTACTGTTTCATTAAGGGGAAGAGTTTTAAGTGGATCCCAGCTGATCTGGAGCAGAGTGAAAGTAAAAGTTTCTTTAGTAAAGTTACTGAGGTTTCTGACTGTGTTATAGTGGTGAACCTTGTAGAGCTGTTTGGGGTGTCTGATTATGTAGCATAGCTGGTGGTTGCTTAGGTTGTTGATTATGGTGCCAGTGTGCTACTTGTGGCAACATTGTTTGGGTGAATGTTAGAATCCAATCTAGGATGGATTCTTTAGATGTGGCCTTGTTAATTCTAACTGGAGTCTTGATCATAGTCAAGTTTTTTTTTTTTTTAGTCCTCCATACAACTGCTTGGGACACTTCTCCAAAATACTGCTAGAGATTCATACTCAAAGTCAAACTTCTGCTAGAAAATCAGATTAGAAGTCAAGTTTGTTATGATCTCATGGCATATTCTCATAATGTTTATTTCCTCAGTATTGTTATATTTTCTTTGCTGCGGCTGAAAATAACATTGTTATTAATATCTCTCTTCAGTGCAGTATTGTAAACTCGCTTCAGTACAGTTAATACTTTTGCACAATCAGACCACTGCATGATTCAAAGGTTAACTCGGGATCTGAGGAAGCTTGCAACAAGCACTCAAAAGTGCTACATGGTTAATAGAACCCATTAATAGACTCCGTTAAATAAGGGAGGTTGTTGTTTTGCTGATCTGGCAGTTTAAAACTACTTTAAGTAGTGCATATTTATTAAAACAATAATGATGTTTTTGACTGCAAAAAATGTCTGTAAACTATTCTGTAAAATTCAGTCTGTTTGCCATGCATATAAATGTGACCTGTTTTGAGTTTATAGATAAAAAGTAGAGACGTTGAGGTAATAGACTTTTAAAAACACAGTTACCTGAATGAGGGATCTAAATGGAAGCAACACCAACTATAAAAAACAATAAACTGTTGTCTTGAAAAAACAAACACTGAATTTTAATATAAAATATAAGTGCTTTCTTTCCTCACATGAATGGAACTTCTTCAGGTCAATTTACAAATTTATTAACTTGCTTTATATAATAAATTAAGTATAATTGACATAGGCTCTATCCAATGAAAACAAACTTACCCATTCTATACAATACCAGTCTCTAATTAGTTTATGAGAAATAATCTTACCATGCAACATTAAAAAAATAATCAAAAGACTTAAATTATTAAAGATTGTTTAGTAACTTAGAAAATATACACTAACTCCTATAACTGATCTTTGTTGCTAAAATATATCATTATATCAATATATTTAAATATGCATTCATTTATTACTTTACAGCTCTCAATACCAGGGTGCTGTTGATGGAAATAGTGTCATTAATACCAGGAGGTAGGGCCACATTTAATGAAATCTACCAATATAGTTCACTGTATTCCAAATATGATGTCCAATTTCCAACACTTTCATTTGGTGTAACTTTCTCCAACACAAAAACACAAATTTTCTAAAATTATTACATATATTTTAATGCTTACTGAGGGCAGTTGGGGAGTCACTTTTTACAATTGCATATACATGTTGATAAATTCTATTTCTCAAAGCCTGCTCAGTTTTCCCTATGTAAAAAGCAGAACATAATAGTCATAAAGCCACATACAACACCCCTCTTGTGTTGCAATCAAAATTTCCTTTTGCACTTAACACTCTAGGGTATCTTCCTGTAGTAATAAAACATTCATATAAATATAAATAGATATACCTGCACTGTCCACATGCTCCACATTTCCTCATTCCTTTATTCACACTTCCCATGTTATTGTTAAAGGCTTTATTTTGTTCAAACATTCTTTGCCCTCTTATATATTAATTCCGGGATGTTACCTACCTTACTTGTCATCCCAAAAGCACTAAATACCCCAGTCAAATTCTTTTCCAGATAATTTTTAATTTTATTACCAACTACTATATTTAAGAATCATAACCACATTCTTTCTTTGATGTAACATAGTATCTTCGTTTATAGGCTTTACAAATTCTGGATACCTTAGAATTGGTGGATAAAGGTCATCCTTTATTTTTAATAACAATCAGTTATAGCATCTTAAAATTCCCTTGGATAAGTCCTGTTAAAAAACATGTCCTTCAAAACATTTAATTCTTCATGAAACTTCTGATTGTCAGATATCAAACTTGACGATCTCACTCTTTGTCCTTTTACTATATTTTTATTTTGGCAATAGCGGTGCTCACAGGAATAATATAAAGAACTATAGGTGTATGTGGGCTTCTTATAAATGGTCAATTCAAATCTCACCTGCTTTACATTTTGCTTAATATAAATAATCAAGAAAAATATAACCTTCAATATCAACCTCATAAGTAAATTCCAAAAATGATGTAGTTGCATTCACATAACGTTTAAAATTCTCTATATCTTCCAAACTACTTATCCAAAGAATTAAAATATCACCAAGGTAGCTGTGGCATCTATCTATCTATATCTATTATCTATATATGTGTGTGTGCAGCATGTGTGTATGTTTATATATATATATATATATATATATATATATATATATAAGCTACACTTGTAATAAACTGATTGAAATATAAACATAGTCTCCCACCACCAGAGAAATATTATTGGCAAATATTGGTGTAGAAGCTCTGCCCATTGGTACCCCAGTAATTTATCAATAATATTCACCCTCATAAAACAAAAAATGATTATGCAATATGATGTCCATAAGCACAGTCAATATCATAATGTCATTATGTGTATAACATTTGTAGTCAATAATGCTTCCAAGACCCATTCCAAACCAACATCATGAGGAATCACAAAAATAAACTAAATTTTTCATGTCAATACTTAAAAGATAATGTTCTCATGAAATACACGTCCCCATAATTTTCAAAAATGCAAAGAGTCAATCAAAATGTGGATGATTATTAAAAAACCTTACCATCCACAAATTTCACTAGTGGCTCTGGTTTAGACCCTCCAGCTACCACCATTCACAATAGTGGATTTTCCACTGATTTGTATACTTTTGGGATACTAAATATAGATGGAACTAAAGGGTTCTTCACTCTCAAAAAATCTATAAGTTTTGTATCAAAACCATAAGTGAGCCTCATATCTTTGAGGGTTTAATTTGTTTGTCTGTAGGCTATATTACCTCATTCTTTGATTCCACCACAAAAACATTTCCATCATGCAAATAATCCAACATTTTACCATAATACATAACACTATCCATAATAACAACCCACACTTTTTTTGGATTTCATAACTCAAATGTCTTTCTTACCACATAACTGATTAAGGAGCTATTTTCTCCTCCATAGGTGCATTATAAAAACTTTTTACCTGTAAAGTGTTGAAAATAGAATGAATTTCAGTTTCACAAAGCTTCTCAAATAAGCTCTTTTTAACAAACCAATGGATTATAGTGTCATCAAACTCTTTATTCAAAACCAAGTTCAAATTGAGCTTCCTAGTATACATTTTCAAGGCCAGTAGCGTTTCTACCAAGTCTGGCTTAGTAGTGGGTATAAAATTGAGCCTTTTAAAAATAAAGCACCATGAATGGATATAATCTCAAGATTGCTGTAATTGTAAATTTTAAATTTTAAGGCCCTTCTAGTGAAAAAAGCATCTCCAGGTATTAATGATTCAGTTTTTATTAACAGTGTCCTGGTGTTGAGAGCTGCAAAGTTATAAATTAATGCATATTTATATATATTGATATACTGACATATTTTAGCAACAATGATTAAGTATAGGGGTTAGTGTATATTTTCTAAGTTATTAAACAATCTTTAATAATTTTAAGTTTTATTATTTTTTTTTAAATCTGATGCATGGTAAGATTATTATGCATAAACTAATTAGAGATTGGTATTACATAGAATATGTAAGCTTGTTTTTATTGGCTAGAAGTTAGGTCAGTCATACTTTATTTATTATATAAGGTAAGTTAATTAGTTTGTAAATTGATTTGAAGAAGTTCCATTAATATGAGGAGTGAAAGCTCTTATCTTTTATATGAAAATCCAGCATTTGTTTTTCTAACAATGGTTTATTGATTTTTTATCTGTTTAATTGACATAATCTGGTTGAAAAGACTGACAATCCCCGGTTAGGGAAATATACCCTTTTCCCTAGGGATTGTGCAATGTTTGATTTAGAATTTAGAATTAGCAGGGGTTATGACGTATAGGGGGCTTGACTCTTGCACAAAACAATGCTTCTTTGTGTGTTTTTTTTTTAAAGTTTTGCATGCGCGGAGATTAATTTTCGGCACATGCATAGTAGCGTGTTGACATGCATAATGTCAATAATTTGTCGGCACATGCATAGTATCGTGTCGACATGCATAATGTCAATAATTTTTTTGACATTATGTATGTCAACATAAATGGTATTCGATCAATTTAAGTTTTTTTACCTGGGCAGTATACTGATCTCAACTGGCCATTTGCAGGTACTGCCTAGTTGAAATAATTCACAAAGCAAAAAAAGTGGAACAGAGAGGCGTAAGCTATACATATCAAAAACAAGACAGAAGGCAACAGTAAATAACACAAAATGTACAGTAGCAATTACTAGATGTAGCAACAATTATGAGAGGAATATACATTTTACATGATTATATTTCAAGTTTACATCATGGTGGAAATGCTGTAGAGTAATAAAAGTTGGGGGGGTTGGGGGGATGAAATTAAGAGGTATTAGTAGCTGAGAGAGAGTAAGGCAAGAGGTGAGAGGCCTTTAGGTGAAGTGCCCTGCATTGCGGCAATCACAGTTTGATTTGGTGTGAAGAAACTGTTAAAGTTCAGCTCTAAAGGTGGGAAGGGGATCTGTACTTCCCTACCCTGTGCTGCACTGGGATCCATGTGGATTTTTTGCAGCAGTGGTGCTCATGACTGGGTGAGTTAGTAATAAAGTGACAGGTTTTGTTTTTCATAGTCTGTAGTGCTGAGAATGTTTTTTTACAGGCTGTGATGATTATGGATAGTCCATATTCAAATTGAGCCAGAAGGACTCCTTTGCCTTTAGCTGTTCTGGCTGGGTTGGATGGGTAGCGAGAGAATTTCCTAGCCCAAAAATAGAAATGAGTTAACTTTTGCTTTTGATTTCTCAATATGTGTATGGAATATTAGTGACTGGTCTAGTCACAGACTGACATATTTGAATGAGGTGGTTGTTTCTATTTATGTGTCATAAAAGGTAATGATATTGAGTGACTCTGGTGATGTTTTTTTTTTTTAATTTTTGGGTGGTGCCAAATAACATGCTTTTTGTTGCTGTAGAGTAAATTATCAGTTTGTGGTTAATGAGTCAGAAATTGAGGGAGTTTGGGTCTTTTTGCAGCTGTGTTTTGATTGTTGAGTGGCTCTGGCTGGACCTAAAGATTATGGGTTATATGATCGAAAGCTGAAAATATCGAAGTGCAAAACTCCGAACGTGCAACCTTGAAACTGGAAAACATTGAACTTGGGGAAAAAAAACACTAAACACCCAAAACAACACAAAAACCGCTCTATGCAGTGGGGCAAGCCTCCCTGCACCCCCACTACTTAAATATATCAACTCCGAGATTGCACTACAGTGCAGTAAAGGGAAATCTTCCCTTCCTGCACTCTATGGCGATCTCCGCTTTACGTTTTGATGTTTTCCGTTTTCAAGGTTGCAAGTTCGAAGTTATGAGCTTCGAACTTGTCAGCTTTCGATTTTGTGATATACACCCAAGATTATCATGTCATCAGCACAAATAATGAGATGTAGCCAGGAAGGTCATAAGGTCATTTGTAAATGAAAACAGATAACAGAAGAGAGGTTAAGATAGAACATTAACATATTCCCATTGAAAGAAGTGTCAGCTGAGAGAAGGAAAAAAACAGCTTTGAAGAATCTGTTTGACAAGGAGTCTTGGATCGAGGTAATGGATGTAATACTAATGTTTAATTTTTGATTGCAGAGAAGGAAGAATTGGTGGTTGATTAGGTCAAAGGCTTTTGTGAGGTTAAAGATATTTCTCTTGTCAGGTTACCTTTGCCCATGTTGAGGAGAATGCCATCAATCAGACAGTCACTGTACTATGATGTGTCCAAAATCTTTAGGGTATGGAGATGGTATTGCTGGATGTAGATTGAGAGCTGGATATAAATGATTTTTCCAGCACCTTGCCAAGAGTGGGTAAGATGGAAATAGGACAAAAATGTGAAGTATTTTGAAGTTTAGTTTTTTTTTGGGGGGGAGGCAGGGGGAAGGAATAATGAGTGCTGTTTTCCAGATGTTTGGCATTATATTTTGTATCACATTATTTTGTATATTGTTTCCCCACTTGGCATCACAGAGAACATGGGGATTATAATATTTTTTGTCTATAGCTAAAATAATTTCTGCCTAACTTTCAGGATTTTATTTTATTTTATTTTACTAATGTGTTAACCAGATAATGCCACTAGGTACAGAGGTGATCTGGGAACAATTTCTGGTTAAGTAACATACACAGAGTCAAAAGCAGGAAAATGAAGATTGAGTGAAATCAAAACCTGGACTAGGGGATGAAGCTCATTAGTAGCTCATATACTTAATGCCATGGGTAATGTTCAGTTCAAAATAAGCATATACTGGAGAGCAAGCAATCATCGTTCACATTTTGGAATATTAATTAGCTACATTGGATAGTTCCATATAGGTAACACTTCGTATTTTTGCACCCTGTTAGTGTTAATATTGGGAATTAGAGAAGTAAGGGAGGTACAACTTATGCGCCAAGTCAGCTCATTGCACAGGTGATTTGGTGCTATTACTCAAAGCTTTATATCTTTTTTTTGTGGGGGGTGCTACATAGGAATATTGTCCAGGGTATCACCTTGGGATCTCTTTCTCCAAGGTATGTCCAGTGGTAGTAGGAATGGAAGAATGTGTTACACATGGTGGCAAAGCACTGTTGCATGGTACATCTATGGATTATGTGCCATTAAGTGTTGGAGAAGGCAGGTACTGTACATAGCTGTTACATTCATAACTGAATCCTACAAAAGTTAGAACCCCCAATAAGATGCTTGTCTCAGAGTTTGAATGTTGAAATTTAATGACCCTGTAACCAGTTAATGGAGTAACGGCATTGGTTACAGACATAGAAAACACTGAGAATTATGTTTTTGTTGCTGCTAAACAAGAACCATACTGTACACTATCTAAATAATCCATTTCCCAAAAGGGTCTTAAGGCAAAATTGGTTGAAGTTCTCCATACGTATTTGATTGTCTTCTAGTGGAAGTAAATGTTCAGCAACACAAGCCCTCTGAAGTTAAAACATGGAATATCTCAGCTCTTTAACTCTGACCTTGCATTTATTCTTGTTGAATTTGAGGTACTACTGCCCTAGTCATTTCAGTCATTGAATTGATTTTCTGTCATGTTCTTTCATGTTCATGTTATGTCAGAATATTGGTGATGTTAATTTCACTATCAAGCACTTTGATAATCATAGGTTTCTGTAAAACTTCATCCAAAGAGAAAATACCAAATGGACATTTCAGGAAGTTGTACCTCCCTATGGGTATCTTGCAAGCATACTGATTGAAGCTTTAGTTATCTAGCTCAGTTCATTAGAATCAACAATTAGCACGAAACACTGAGAGTATTAAGCATTTTGCATATGACTGACAACTTCCATTGCATTAAGTGAATTATATACCCACTTTATAGCTTTATTCAGGTCCTGTGGATGTATGCCTATGTGGATCTTATCAGGTCTAACCACAGTAGCCATAATATTTACATAACAAGGAAGCTGCCTCTTTCTTAACCCCAACCACACTCTTCATTCTGAGCATTTCTTTCTTAATTTTACCTCTGTCATCTCATGGAGCTTTCCTTGCTTCACATGCAACTCACAGTATAGTAAGTCTGAATATGATGCTTACCTGGCAAACATCCAAAATCAGTAAATGTAATTCCAGGAATTATTACACAGTGTGTGTGTGTGTGTGTGTGTGTGTGTGTGTGTGTGTGTGTGTGTATACTTGTAAAAAGTGCAGATGTGATGCTGCACAGTTGAAATAACCAGGTAAAATTCACGTAGAGCCATGTGAAAGACTGAGTGGAATCAAGGGGCAGTGCAAGTGGGTGTCAATGGTTAAAGGGAATGATGGACAGTGAGAAAGGGGAAGGTAGATGTTTTGGCATAATGGGTTGTTTGGTGTACCAATAGGAAGTTGACAGTGGAGGAAGAGATGGGTACAAGGCACTGCTAGCAGCCATGATCAAACAATGATATTTACTGCACTGCAGGAGGTACACGTAGTGGCCACAGCTCCACAGTTAGTGGTGTTTTACAAGGCACAGGTGTCAGATAGTTATATTTGTTGTGTCAGGTTCTTGCCATTTGTAACAGGTGTATAAGCAAGACCCCTAGAGTAGAACCACAGACTAAAGGCTAAGAAGTACAAAAAAAGAAATGTAACTGGGGATGCAACTATTAAAGCCTTGAAGATTTCAAGGTTGATAACATGGATTTGCTACTGGGGATGCAAGGATTACAGCCTTAAAGGTTAAAGGTTGATAGTAAGTAGGGCTGGTATGGGGCAAATGAGGGTAGCAATGTAGGGTTACACAACATGACATGCCACGAGTAGGGAAAAGATGGAACTTACTGTCAACAGTATATATTTAATGCAGATTTCCATAATGTTATCAGTTAGGAGTACCACAGTGTGCTGAGATGTGTGAAAAAGTCTATGTATGCTTAAAAAAATAATAAATATTATATTAAAATGTATTAAGTTTAAAATATTACAGCACAAGTGATTTCAAGTTGACACTATGTGTTTAATATCCAAATTAAGTCCATGTCGTGGATTCATGAAAATTATCATTGCCACATCTGTCTGGGCAACGAATGATAGTGATATAATGCAATTCAGAGACATGATGTCATATGGAGAAAATCTCATTAACAGTTCATGATCAGGCCTCTGGACTGAAAACTGTGCAGTTAAAGGTAATAGTGCCAGTGTTCCCCCTAATCAACACATGCAGTGCAGTTGCACATGCATATGCAGGTGTTTGTAGGTGCCTGCGCAACTGCCTGTGCAGTTGCACAGGCACCTACAAACATTTGCACATGCATGTGCATACCTACAAACAGCACTTCACACATGCATACACAAATGGACCATGTACCCACAGGCATACACACACACACACACACACACACACACACACACACACACACACACACACACACACACACACGCACGCACTCGGATGTGCACACACATACATGCTTACGCATGCTAACACACACACGCAAGCGCACACACACACACATGCACACAAAGGGAAACAGCTTTGGAGTGCTTACCTAATGCAGTACTAAGAACCCTACACTGTCATATGAATAAATAGTTTTACACCATCAAAACATGGTACACACGTTTTTGGTTTCACTTCTCAGACAGCATGGTAGATCCATTCTTTGAATCCCTCTATCATACTATTCCAGTCCCAGGGAAAAGGTCTGAAGAAGTGCACATTGATAGCTGACATTAGCTCTTCCTCCTTCCATAGTGCCACAGTGGTAGTTGAATCATTCTGCCATAGCCTACCAAGTAATCCTGCTACAAAAGGGATGTGCAGTGCATTATGTGTCCCTGAATCCCAGCTTAAGTATCCTATAGATAAATGCCAGGATCCTATAGATAAATGCCAGGAAAAATGACAAAGCAAACTGTTCGCTATTCTACTAGCATTACTGTGTAAACACATGGATGCAGTGCAAAATATTTCCACACAGAGAGACAGCACCAGGATAACATTTGGAATTCTATGCCTTTCATTACTGGGAAGAAACACTGATTATAGGAGATACACTTGATTGACAGCATGATCAGAGGTTGTTGGAATGCTTTACTGCTAGAACTGCAAATGAGTTTTGCTTTCAACTGGATAATTTGTTGATGATTTCACAAAGCAGAATGTACGTAAGCGTCTAATTGGTTGAATCATCTAGGAAATTCACTAAAAAAAAAAATTACAGTCACTGCAATGATACGGGAAATGTGAACTATTCCACACCAGAGGTCAATTCCTCGTTGGTCAGATCCGACCACAAGCTAATCACCCTAGACATCCACATCCCACCCCACCCCCAATTAGGGAAACCACCATAAAAAACTTCTCCAAAGCCAACTTCACACTTCTTAAGACAGAAGTGGCAAACTTCATGACACCCATGTAGATGGACAATAGAGGTATGACTGCTGAATCCTACACAAATGCACTTTATAAGCACTTACACAAGTGCATGGATCATGCTATCCCTAATAGAACCAAGATGCTATCCTCCAAAAAAAGGAAGCCAATCTGGTGGTCCTCTGCCATAAACAAACTCTACAACAGAAGAAAGAAACTGTTGCAAAAAAGAGTAAAATCCCATGACTGGAGGAAGACCCTGGTCAACCTTGGTAAGATGCTGAGACCCCTCATAAAATCTTCCAAAGCTAGTTACAAAAACAAAATTCCCACTGACTCTAAAGACAACCACAAAGCATTCTATAGCTATGTCAAGAATCTCAATGGCAACACTCAGATCTGCTCTGAGATACAGCACAATGGCACTAAATATACAGAACCAACTGTTATTCCCAACATCCTGGCAGATAGGTTCGGTGCTAACTTTACCCCCCTCTCACCTCCTAGAGGACCCATCTCTATACCGGAAGAATGCAAAGTTCCTGTAATCATGGCTGCACAAGTAAAAATCACACTCTCCAAAGCCAAGAACGCAGCATCCATGGGACCTGACAATATCCCAGGCTGCATTCTACATGAACTACAGAATGAACTGGCACCCTACCTAAATACCATGTTCAATCATAGCCTCACCTCAGGCTTTGTGCCCACTGAATGGCACACCGCAACAGTTATCCCACTCCACAAAGGGGGAACAACGACGGACCCTGGGAACTACCGCCCCATTAGCCTGATGAGCCTGGTCTGCAAGGCCATGGAACGTATCATCATGGAACTCATAAACAAAGACATTGGTAATCTCCAAACTCTGGACCCTACCCAGTTCAGGTTTGTAAAAGGCAGATCATGTTTCCTAAACCTGATTGACTTCTTTGAAGCAGTCACCAAAGACATAGATGAAGGTAATGTGGTTCACACAGCTTATCTAGATCTCGCCAAGGCTTTTGACACCATCCCCCACTCTGGAATTATAGATAAGCTCATTAACCTAGGTATAAATCCCTATGTCACAAGATGGGTTGCCAACTGGCTCATGGACAGAACCCACACTGTGAAAGTAGCAGACTCCAAATCCGACTTCAGACTAGTGACAAGTGGAGTATCATAGGGTTCAGTCCTGGGTCCTCTCCTGTTTGGTATCTACTTCTCTGAAGTACAGGCCAACACAGAAGGTCTTTGGCTAACAAAGTTTGCAGATGACTGCAAACTAGGATCCATAATCGAAACTCCTAACGATGTGGGCATACTACAAAAGGGCCTCACTAAGACAGATGCCTGGTGTCAAAGCCATGGCCTGAAGCTCAATGTCAAAAAGTGTATTGTCATCCCCTTTGGTTAAAACTCTGTACCCATGAGCTACCACATAAGTGGTAGTCTACTTAATGCCGAAAGTGTGATAAGAGACCTTGGGACACAGGTGGACAGTAGTCCCTCCTTTGATAATCACATTACCACAGTGGTCAGGAAATCCTTCTACGTGGCTCACCTCATCACAAAAGGTTTCTCATCCAGAAAAAAAGAGGTTATTGTTCCCCTCTACTCATTACTCATTGGAACCATTATAGAGTACAATGCCCCTTTTGGTATGTACATCACAAGACATCTACAACAACTGGAAAGGCCACAGAAATACCTCACAAAGAGGATTACTGGCCTCAAACAGATGCCCTACGCAGACCATCTCAAAAAACTCCAGCTTTACTCCGTTGCATATCGCCTACTCAGAGGCGATCTCTGCCTAACATACAAAGCTATGTCAAACCCAGAGCTGTTGGACATGCTCCACTTAAAGAAATCCCAATCCCTCCGAGCTACACGCTCTAGGGACCTAAACCTTGTCACCACAATAAACAGAACATGCTGGAGGGATATATTCCTGTCCCAGAGACTTCCCATACTCTGGAACAGACTACCTATCTATGTCAAAAAGAGCTCCTCATTAACATTCTTCAAGAAAAATCTTGATGACTGGATGGGAAATAGGAAATTCACCACAAGGATCACTTCTGTGGCTCTGCTCGACAGGGGCACAGGAAAATAATTTTCTTGAGTGGCAAAAGCCAGGGTACCTTTTTGGCTAGGCCCCTAACTAGGCCTAACCCTATGAACCTATGTCTCTTCAGCTATGTCCAAAAAAACCATTTTAAAAAGGTGAGTGACAAGAATTCTTTTCATAATATGCAGTCTCTGGCAAGTCAAGAAGCTCAAAATTGAATTGAAGAAGCTTCTGTTTTAGCCTCATGAAATTGAACTGTGTATTTCTTGCTCTTATATTTATGCGTAAGATGCATCTGACTTAGGTGTGACATCTGATCATCCAAATAAGTATGCAATTTGTTCATGGAAAGTTCAGCTTACCTTCAAGCTCAGAGATTTCAATGTTTGAGGAGCTATCACACTATACTTTCTCCTTATGACTATCTTAAACATAACACTAATTTATATTGAGCGTTTATAGACCAATTATTTTGTTTCAGCTTATTTCCACTTTCACACTATTGCACATGCGATACTTACTACTACTGCATATGTAGTGCCACAAATAAATAATTTTTATAGCTATGTTCCACCACTTGAACTCATTTTAACTTCAGATTTGTCATTTTCAGCAGTTTACACACGTTGTCAAATTATTTCATCAGAGTCATAGGATTTGGTCCTATTTTTATTTTGTTTTGTTTTGCTTATGTAGCAACAAATACAGCAGTAGAAGCTTTAACCTTGTGAAACACAAATGACACATTTATTTTTGGCTCACAATAATCCTGAAATGTCTATTTCATCAAAACTATATTGTGTTTTTCTTCTTCTTGAAACTCATAAGTATAATACACCATAACCATTTATTCAGGAGCATAACAAACCATACCTTCTCAGGTTATTTGACCATTCTGGTTACAGTTAGGAACAAACAGAACTTCTGGATCCACAGTTTACAATTTTCGTTAAAACTACCCTGCAGCAAGAATTCTCTTGGAGGTTCTAGCTGTACCATGTCTCAAAATGAACAATTTGTGACACCATATACTGTTTTGGTAATTAAGGCAAATAATGAAAGAGATGGACATGAGGTGATGCCCCTCCATCTCATACACTTTGCTGTTTAAACTGCACAGTATTACATGAAATTAGATAACTGCATTACATTGTGGTACTTTCTTATGAAAGGGTACTACTAATTAAAGTAAAATAAAAGAATGAAATAATTACAGTAGTAGAATGAAATAATTACCGCAGTTATAGCATCTAATGTATGCATTTTCCACTAAGTACAGCTCATAATGAATAATTTAAAATTTACACAAGATTCATTTATATGGTGTAGACAACATGGGGCCGGTACTTGGTGGAAAGCAAATTTAAAGTACATTTACAATTGAAAGGCACAGTATTTTCAGCTTCCCGTGATCTCTGCTTTACCATGCAGCAGAGGCTTTCTTGATGTATGATAACATATGCATATGAGATAAAAAAAATGCATAACTGCTATATGGTTCAATGTCCCATAATACATACACAGCATTATTATTTGGTGTCCAGTACCTACTAACCACTCTCTAAATCATATTTTCTGGTAACTCAAAGACAATTAGTAACCTCCTGAGCAACCAAAGTGCCTCAAAATGTTTGAATACAACATACAAAACTCACAGCTCCTGCACAATGTCCAAAGGATCACACTAGACAGAATCTTCCAAATGCTGTTAATATACGTGTGAGTGTGTGTTTATCTGCATACATAAATGCACATAAATATACATGCATATGTACATATCAGGGAAATGATGTTTCAATATAAATATATATTCTAATACAACTTTTGTAATGTCCCATAATGCTAAACATATATCAAAGTGTTGTGGGTGCAACCTTGTTTAGTAGTGCTCATCCAACAAGGCTTGCAGACCACTTGCACAGTTAGGTATGGCAATGCGCTGATATAAGGAATCCAGAAAACGTCAGTTAGAGTCATAGATTCATAGGTTCATAGGTTGCTACTAGGCTAATGACCAGTAGGGCCCTTACCAGCCTAGCAGTGCACCCCAAACACATTTTTTGCATCCCGTGTATCATGTGAATCTATACAGGGGGCATATTAGTAGGGAGGTAACTAAGGGATTTGGGGGGCTTTATTTGGGATAATAATTTTCTTTTTTATGACCTCTGTCCATAAGAGATATGGAGGTCAGACCAGTAGTAAATTTACAATTTCCTATTCAATTGTCAAGGTTTCATCTGAATAGGGTCAGGGATGTACATTGTTTTACATAGGTGGGGAGCCTATTCCATGGTGTGGGGATCCTTTGGGACACATATCTGTCTCTCCAGCACATTCTGCTTATGTCACAAGTGAAGTTCAGATCCCTGGATCTAGTGTTTCTGGTGCTGTTTGTCTTGCATGTGTGCAAAAGATCTATCAAGGCTGGCTCTGAGAAAGCTCTGTAAGCTAGGCAAAAATCCCCAATCAGCAGCCTGTAGGAGACTGACTACAGAGACAGAGCCTTTAGGCAATCAGTGTAGGAAAGGGTACTCATGCCCTGAATTCTCTGAGTGAGAAAATTTTGTTGGTGTTCCAACTGCTGAAAGTGTAGTACATGCCAAACAGTGCATTGTATTCAATGATGGGTCTGAAAAGGGATGAGTAGAGTGGTACTGTAACTTCCTTGGACCTGTTGCCAAAACCTTACCTATAAGCTGGATGACATAGAATGATTTTCTTACTATCTTGGCTATGCGTTGGTCTAAGGCCAGATTGCTGTATACATATGTTCCCAGATCTCTTACTAATGGGTCGAATTCTTTGGGGTGTTTTAGCGACTGAGTAATTAACTTGGGTTGACAGTTTCCCAAAGGGCATTTTAATGCATTGTTTGGCATTGAGTTTTAGGTTATAGCTCTGGCATCAGTCATTTATTTGCGTTAAACCCTCTTGCAACATGTTGGTGTCTTTGGGGGAATCTCTCATAGCTCCCAATTTAGTCATCTGCAAAGTTGGTGAGCCAGAGGCCTTGAACGTTAGCCTTTTGTAGAATACCAGTCCAAATGCTTATTTGTGCTTTCATAAGATTAATACAGTCTATTGCTTCCAGCTTCTGTGGTACAGCAGAAGATCTCAGGTTTTCCTACATGCTCTGTCCTCTATTTTTATTATTTTTTGAAACATTTCTTCTTGTGCAGTCTCATGTTCATCCAGCCTTTTCTTCATTTTGACCTCTGTGTTTTGCAGTTTTATCACATTATCTGAATATCTGTTTAAAGCTTCTTCCATTTTTACAGCCTTTTATTGTTTGAGTTGATATACTCCATCACTGTTTTGTTTATTTTAATCAGGTCTGTATGCAGTTGCCTTATAATTTCCTCTAGGTTACTGGAAGTCATGTCTGGAGCTTACTCTGCTTTTTTGGCTGAACAACTGCAGTACTTTTCCCAGTCAGTATTTTTGTCACATTTTGTAGCTGATTTTCCTTCAGGTCCTCTGTATTTCTTTGTTCCTGGCATCCAGGTAGTGCACTTACTAGCCAGTTACTGAAATTTACCCAAAAAGTTAGATCCACTGGTTTTCTCGGCCAAGTTTCTGTTTTCACACTGGGAGAGCTAGAATCAGGCTGGCACTCAATGTGCAGCTATCTTGGAGGGCCTTGAAAGTTAGCCTTGATTTGCAAGAAGAAAATGCCAAACAGAAATGGGCTTTAACCAATCCTGCTAAGGGCTCTATGACCAATGATAAGTGGTAAGAGGAAAGAGGGCACTCCTGTCTCACACCTTTGGTAAAAACTCTGCACCCATGATCTACCACATAGGTGGTAGTCTACTTAACACAGAAAGTGTGATAAGAGACCTTGGGACAGAGGTGGACAGTAGTCTCTCCTTTGATAATCACATCGCCACAGTAGTCAGGAAATCCTTCTATGTGGCACACCTCATCACAAAACGTTTCTCATCCAGGAATAAAGAGGTCATTGTTCCCCTCTACTCACCACTCATTAGACCCATTATAGATTACAATGCCCCTTTTGGTATGTACCTCTCAAGACATCTACAACAACTGGAAAAGCCACAGAAATACCTCACAAAGAGGATTACTGGCCTCAAACAGATGCCCTACGCAGACCGTCTCAAAAAACTCCAGCTTTACTCCGTCGCATATTGCCTACTCAGAGGCGATCTCTGCCTAACATACAAAGCTATGTCAAACCCACAGCTGTTGGACATGCTCCACTTAAAGAAATCCCAATCTCTCTGAGCTACATGCTCTAGGGACCTAAACCTTGTCACCACAATAAACAGAACATGCTGGAGGGATAGATTCCTGTCCCAGTGACTTCTCATACTCTGGAACAAACTACCTATCTATATCAAACAAAGCTCCTCATTAGCACTCTTCAAGAAAAATCTTGATGACTGGATGGGAAATAGGAAATTCACCCCGGAGATCACCTCTGTGGCTCTGCTCGACAGAGGCACAGGAAAATAATTTTCTTGGGTGGCAAAAGCCAGGGTACCTTTTTGGCTAGGCTTCTATAGGCCCTAGGGCTGATAGCCTAGTACCTATCTATGAACCACAGATAGTCCCATCAGATGCTGTCAAAGGCCTTTTCTAAGTCTACCATTATTGCAGTCACTGGTCATACATAGCTCCTGACTGCATCCATATATAACAATAGTGTGTGTAGATGATCACAGCTAGATCTGCCCTTCATAAAACTAGCTTGTATGCTAGCAACTAGTTTGATCATGATTGTCTTTAACCTCAACACTACAATTTTAGCACAAAGCGTAGCCTCTATACTAATTAAGGAAACTGGCCTATAATATTTTACTAACTGTGAGTCTTTCCCAGGTTTTGGTATAACAATAATACAAGACTCTCTCATAGATATAGGCATTGGTCCGTTATCCTTTATCTCATTAAACAGGGATACTGGTAAGGGTAGAAGCTCCTTCTTCAACAGCTTATACAAAACCTGCTGTAAGACCATCTGGTCTGAGCACATTGCCTTTGGGAGTCTCTATCTTTAAGTCCAGTTATCACAGCTTGCAAAAGGCCTTTGTCTACATCTTGTAGTTTTAGAAATCCATACCTGTCTAGTATTTGAAGGGGGTCATCCATTTACCTAGAAGTTATGCCTGCTCTAGAATATAAAGATTTATAATATTCAAAAATATCCCTAGTGATCTCTGTGAGAATGGTCACAAGCCCATTTTTCCCTTGTATACAACTATCCTTACAGACATCTTTTCCATAGCCTACAGGCAAAAATTTCCCTGGCTTATCCAGGTGAGCTCAGGCTTGCAGTGCTGCCTGTTTTAGGTAGAGGTTGGAGCACTCCTGCAATACCACATTAACTTGCTTTCTAGTTTCCCTGTAAGCTAGAAGTAGACCTTTATTTTTGAATTTTTTGATAAATATATTTACTTTTCCAATAAAATAATCAGTGGCCTGTAAATATTATTTATGGGAAATAGTGACTGATTCTAAAAAATACCTAGGAATTCATAAGTAATCACTATGATGGCTAAAAGAGTACCAACCAAAAGGGGCCATTTCCATGATGTGGGAAATTGAGATTCAGAGACATGAATGACAGTCCTCATTGTTGGCTAATTTGTATATCTCTGAATCATACTTCACTATTGCAAGGCAAATAAGCACTTTTCTGCAGCAGTCAGCATTCATGACCCATACATTGCATTGGTAGAAGCAGCCCGCCACCTCCAGTTACTCTCTTATACACATACACACATTTAAACATGCATACTCACAAGCATACTGACATCCCCTTAACTATCCCTGAGTTGACAGAATGTCCCTAATGTCTCCTCTTATTTTTTTTTTGTTCCTGCCATCATAAATCACAGATCCTTACAGTCAGGCCAGGCATTAGAGTTTCATTCTTCTTTTTAATTGTAAAGTGTATCATGAGGCTAGACCTTTTGCTCTGTTAATGTTTTTTGTTTTGTCTTTTTGTGAGCCTGGGTAATAGTAACTTCTCCAAGGTGCTATCTAGTGTTCCTTCTAGCTTTGTACTGAAGGCTTCCCCACATGGACACACCCCCATTGCTCTCAAGCGTCCATGATTTTACAGACCTCTTCTGCTGCTGCCTCTTATTTGCCCTGTCCCTTGTAGCTCGCAGACACTTGAAATTGATAAATATTGTCAGACATTAGTTTCATACTTATTATTATGTAAAAAATACCCTCTTATACTAGCACTTCAGTCAGTGGATTAATGTTCCTCTTCACTGTGTCAAGGGTCCAGAGTTCAAAACTTCTTCCCCTTTTAATTTTAACAATTTTCCAAAGACTTGGGTAATAGGTAAGACCAGTTAGCATAATGGTTAAGGTCTTCGCCTCCCATGCAAAAGGTATAACGTTCAATCCTGACTTCTGTTCATTGCCTGTTTGGAATTTGCAAGTTCTCCCTGTGTCTTGGTAGAGATCCTTCCACTGCTGAAAAACATGCTGAGTGTTTCAATCTCAAACTCACCCAAGTATGGAGCTGTGGGTAGCAACACAGACTCTAGGTGGTGCCCTATAGGGGGAAGAGTTGTTGGGCATATACTGTAGTGCACAGTATTCTCAAGCTAGGAGAATGTAGATCACAGATTGCATGCTGTGGCAGGGCTAGGTACCGGACAGTGTAATATATGGCTCTAGGTGATTCAGTTGTGTTGACTAATGTTGCCAAATGGACATGGCTATTTGCTGGTGATAAGTGAGTTGAGGACCTGACCTATGCCAAGGACCCATGCTAACAGTGGAAGGGGTGTATGTGCCCCTATTGGTCATAAAGCCCAGTAGCCCTGGGTCAATAAGCTACCAGCTGGCCAGTGTTCACTTGCCCAGATTAGGTTACCAGGGATAGCTATGTTGAGCAAAAGCTGGATGTAAAACCGACCAACCTGCCAAACATTAACTAAGAATGGATATACTCAATGTAGGTTCACTTACAGAATGGAGCTTGAAAGTGGATGACACAATGATAAGGAGGAGGATGGACACCCTATGTATCCAGGAGACAAGCTGGAAGGGCTCTGCAGCAAAGCCACTTGGCTTGGGATCCAGAGTCTACTGCTCAGGAGAAGGGTATACTAGAAATGGTGTGGGAATTATGGTGAGAGAACCTTCAAAATACAGTGGGGATGTCATCAGAATTAGTGACATACTCATGGCAGTAAGACTCCAGTGGGAAATATTCATAATCTCAGCCTATACCCACAGCAGGGCTGTGATAATGAAGAAAAGAGTGCATAGAGACAGCAGTTACAGGGCCTACTAGGTAAAGCAGGACAGCATGAATTTGTGTTGATAATGGGTGATCTGAATGCACATATCAAGACAGACAGACTGTCTGGGTCCACATGGGTGGGGAAACAGGAATAAAAGAGAGGCCATTCTAGACTTCTATCTGGCAAATGGCTTGATAGTAGACGACGCATGATTCGGAAAGAGAGACAGTCACAAGATCACATACAAGAGTGGCCAACATGCAGCTCAGGTAGATCTCCTAGTAAGGAAAGGGCAGTGGGGTAGAATCAGTGATTGCAAAGTCCTTCCTGGTGAAACAGTTGGCCCTTAGCATAAACCACTGATTGCCACAATTACCTGCAAGCAGTGGTCAGAGAAGACTCTAAGGTCAACAGAGACCAAGCTAAAAACCTGGAATTTGATTAGAAGAAAAAGCACAGCAGTTCAAGGAATCACTCAGGGCTGTAGCACCTCAAAAAGAAGAGGAAATAGGTGAAGTTGAAGAAGAATGGCCACACCTCAAAACATGTGTAAGGACTACAGAACAGATATGCAGCCAAGCTAGGTATGGAAATAAAGTACATAAGAAAAGCTGATGGTTGAAGGCAGAAGTCCATGAAGTCATCAAAAGGAAGAAGGCGTGCAGGAGAAAGTGGGATATAGAAAAGACAAGCTAGGCCAGGAAGGAATACTGGATGGCTAACAAAGAGGCTAAGGAAGGAGTTGCAATAGCAAATAAGGCATCAGAGACACTCTATCAGCTTCTGGAAAGTGACTCAGTAAGGGGCACAAAGAAACTATATCAGGTTGCAAGGCAAAGACAGAAAGATAAAGAAGATAGTCAGACACCCTTCATAAGGGATGCTAGCAACAACCTGCTCACCGGCTCACAGGACATCAAAGGCAGGTGGAAGGTGTACTTTCAGCAGCTTCTGAATGAAGAAACACCCACAGAGGCTGTAGTGCCCCAGACACAGCCTACAATCAGAGAAGAGGAGGAGCCCACCAAACAAGAACGAAGAACAGTATTAAGGAAAATGAAGACAGGGAAAACAGCAGGCTCAGATGAGGTCACAGTAGATTTGATAAAAATGTGTGAGATAGAGGAGAAATGGCTCCTGAGGGTACTCATAGCAGTGTGGAGAGAAAGGTGTAATCCAGATGAATAGACAATAAGCATACTAGTGCCAGTGTTCAAGAACTGTGGGCAGTACAGAGTATTAATCTCCTGTCACATTGCATGTAAGTTTTGGAAATAGTGATTGATAAACAAATACAGACAGTAGTAGAAAGTAAGATGGGAGATGAGCAGTTTGGATTCAGATCTGAATGCAGCACAAATAACCCAATGTTTGCAGTGAGACAAATAGTTCAGAAGCTAGAGATGAGGAAAGAGTCCAACTGGTCATTCCTCGACTTGGAGAAAGCATATGGCAAGGTCACAAGAAAGCTTATTTGGGCAGTCCTGCAGTGGTTCATAGCCTACACTAATTCTACCAATGTTTCTGGGACTATGTACAAGGACCCAGTAACTCAAGTACGAGCAGTGTTTGGTCTCACAAGGGAGTTCCCAGTGGAAGTGGGTGTGTATCAGGGTTCAGCTCTGAGTGCACTACTATTCATACTGGTGATGGACTACATTAGCAAATAGGGTGGAAGGGAAAGATCAACAAAGTTACTGTATGCAAATGATGTAGCATTACAGGCAGGCTCTGAGCAAGAACTTCAGCAAAGGATAGGGGAATGGAATGTAAAACTGAAGACACATGGGATAAACCTGAGTACAGATAAGACAGTTGCAATGGCAACAAATAGGGGAAATCAGAAGAAGCAGAGAATTAAGACAGAGAGAAAATCGTGGAACAGGTTAACAGCTTCAAGTATTTGGGAGGGGATTTGAGGAGAAGGGAAGTCTGAATGAGAAGGTCAAAGCTAGAATAACACAGGCTGCAGCCAACTGGCACAGAGTGTCAGATGTAGTATGTGACAGTAGAATGTCAAAGAAGCTGATGAAAACTAAGGTGTACAAAACAGTTATGTGACCAATACTACTGTATGGTACAGAAATCTGGGTAGTAAATGCAGAGCAGATGAGGAAGCTAGAGGTGATGAAGTGCCTGAGATGGGTGGTAAGATGCACACTGTGGGACAGACGAAGAAATGAGGACATCAGAGCACAGGCAAAAGTAGCTCCAATTGCAGAAAAGGTCAAAGAGCACAAATTACGGTGTTTTGGGCATATGTGCAGAAAAGCAGAAGATATTCTGGTGAAGAATATTTGGGACAGACAGGAAGAAGGCAATAGGAAATGAGAGAGTCCAGCAAAGAGGTGGATGGATTGTGTGAGAGAAGACCTGCAACAGTCAGGTATTAGTGTCGAAGAAGGTAGGTGAGTAGCACTGAACAGAGAGAGATGGTGACAGTTGACATGACACCCCTTCCCCATGTAGAAAACATGAAAAAGGGAGTTGATGACGATGACCTGGGTGATATGTAAGTACTACCCCTGTGGTCAAATTGTGGCACAAATTGATAAATCTGTATTGAAAAAAGCTGTATGTGAGTGCTGAGGTTACAGAGGCTGAATTTTTGTAAGTGCCATTAAGGCAAAATACAAAGAGTATCCAGCTGTCTTGGGTTTCCCCACCCCACATTTTTCATACTGCCAAATGTTGTTCTAATCTCTTTTTATGTGCCTTTAAGGAATGATAAAATACTTATCCCTGGGGTCTACTGCTCCCTGTGCCCCTCATCTTTCATGCTGTCAAATATTGTTCTTTTTAAGTACCTTTAAGGCATGACAGAAATAGTTTATGCTTAGTGTTTAGTGAACCCCACTCCCAACATATTTCATGCTGACATGTTTTATTACATGCCTTTAAGAAAGAAATAGTTATTCCTAATGTGTGGTGTCACATCTGCTCCACATCTTTCATACAACCAAATGTTGTACTTTTTAAGTGCCTTTAAGGCACGATATAAGGAGTATCCATGGTGCCTAGTGCCCCTCCCTTTCCAAATATTACAGGATTTGCTAGTTAGTCTGGAGGAATGTAAATGTGCAACAACTCCCCCAGGCAGAGTCTCACACACAGACACACCTGCCCTATTTATCCCCTATCTAATCCCTCTACTGCAACCACCCAGCAAACAAACACACTTTCTCACACACATACACATGCACACCTGCCTTACCTCTCCCCTCTATCTAACCTTCCTACTGTGACCACCCAGACAAATACATACATACACATATACACACAGGCACAGAACCACATTACACAACTCATATTTCTACATACACTTACACATTCAGCCTCACACATACACACATGGACACACCTCGCAACACTACCTGTTCGATAAACTTCCAGGCAGTCACCGCAAATGCGATCAGGTGACCACAAGCTTTTGGTTATGTTCATGTATCACTCTTCAGGCATTTCCAGGGGATAGCACATGGCTAATTGCTCCTCTGAAATGCATCATTAGCATATTCCACTACAGACCTGCTGGAGAGATAGACATGCATCTCAAAGACTACCCCTTCTTTGGGACAAGCTCCCAGTCCATGTGCAGAAGAATTTCTCCCTAACCCAATTCAAGTGTAACTTGGGCAATTGGATAGGGAAATTCATCCCTGGTTTGGCACCTATGTCTCTAATGAACACAGGCAGCCTGTAAATGGTTCTTCTCCCAGGCCCCTGCTTGTAAATGTTTCATCTCCCAAGTCCCTGCTTATACTTATCAAGGGTGCCAGAACGTGTCAGAGATTTGGGATGCATGGTTAGGCTGAAAAAGGCCCTTGTGGTCATTAACCTAGTACATACCTATGAACCTATAAATCCTTTGAGCCCTAAGGGCTGTCTCTGAATTGGAAATCATTACTGTGCTCTGTATGCCAGGTGTACACCACGCGTGATATTTTAGAATCTAGCCTTTAATGTATCTGAAAAAAAAATGCGCAAATTACTTCTCTAATAAAATAAGGACAGACTAGAACAGGAAACAACAGTCATGAAGTTAGAAATGTGGGAATTGTACTGGCAATTAAAAACCAATGCAAAGGGGTCCTCTGGCTGTGGAAAAAGTGTCTATCAATTGTGTTTTAAAGATGCAGTCATATAGACTTTAAAAATATTGATAGGTTCTTTTGGATGAAGTAATAGGGTATGTAGTACAGTATACTTATATATGGGTACATAAGAATGCATATTTATTTATTTGTTTATTTAGTTATTTGTGAATTCTATCATCTATATAAATACCAATAAGTAGTGTGTACAAATGTAATGATTTAGTGACAAAGGGTTTGTTAGCATTTTATATACATGTGGTTTCATTTTATGTATTGTAAGAATAATGAAATCTGGCATTATATTTATTATTTGAATAATTACAAAGATACTATTTTAGATTTTAATGGGACAAAGCACTTAACCATTCTGTTTTTACCTCTTTGTGAATTAAAGTGTTTGCACACATCCCTGTGGACTTTGTGGTTTTACTAGAAGCTTTTGGCTGTGTTCAGGTATCTCTCCCTCCTTAAATGCCTTAATGGAAACATTTCCAGGAATGAGCACATGGCTAATCACTGCTCTGGAATACCCCATTATCATTTGGGTTAGGCCACAGATACAACTCTCCATGGTGCTGCACCTCTTGGTGTTGCAGCATTGTGGTAGGGCTATCTCTGAATCAGAAATGGTTACTATGAGGTGTACGAAAGGTGTACACCTCGCGTAATCTTTCTAAATTTGGCCCATAAGGTATCAGAAAAAAGTGCACAAATTATTTCTCCAATAATACAATAGCAGAATAGAGCAGGAAACAACAGTCATAAATATCTGACAATCTGTATTTTAAGTTACTCATCCCATTATCACCTATTTGGTCATCTTGCATTCCAGAGCATTTTCTGAAAAAATAAACTTAAAAAGCATGAGATAAACAAATGTAAATATTTCTGAACAATAAAAGCTATTAAAACTGTACAAACAGCAATGTTATCAGTCAGAAGTATTCTTTATGGTGATAATAGTGCATTCATAGTCTTTTTTAGAAATACTGCAGTATATTATAATGCACATAGACCCCAAATTATGTATTTTTAAACGTTTGCAAACATTTTCATATCCTGAAAACTATACAACTTAGACATATATTGTTTGGATATTTCTGTTAACCAGACGTGATTTTACATGACAACAAGAAATTCCTCTATAACTGCATGTTTACTGAGATATTTACAGAAATATGAAAACAAATGTTTAATTGCATAATCAGCAATACAAATAATATATATTTTTTTTATTTTATTTTGACATTTGTTACCGGGTATGTCTGACTGAGTGCAAGCACATTTTCAGCAGAGGCCCAGGGAGAAAAGCTGCAAAAAATGGAATACAGAGATAACAACCAACTAGTAACCTGCATTTTCCTCAACCTCTGAGGCCTTTAATACTGTTTCTCACCATCTACTTCTGTTTAAACCATCCAATCCCAACCTCCCTAAACCCTCCCTTGACTGGTTTGCAAGTTACCTCTCCAATAGGCAGCAGTCAGTCAGATAGTTCACTTCCTGCTCCTCCTTCCTACCCGTCAAAACTGGTGTTCCCCAAGGCTCCATTCTCGGTCCTCTTCTTTTCAACATCTTCACAAATTACCTCCATACTGCCAGTAGACAATCCTCCCTTATTTGATGTGCAGACGATTCTTCACTCCTTACCATCTCTAACACCATCACTGACCTCCATACACATACCCAAAGTTCTTTCCTCTCCATTGAAAAATGGCTCTCTGATGATCAGCTTATTTTAAATCCCAAAAAACCCTAAACTTTTACTATTCCTGCCTCAAACACTAGCACACCATAAATCTACCTTTTCCATTACTTCCTTCGACATGACCTCCATTAAAGTAGAGCCCCACATCAAACTTTTAGGTACCATTATTGATGACGAACTAAAATTCAACTTGTACATCCAACAAAGCATTAAAAAAAAACACCAGAAACTGGGACTATTATACAGAAACAGGAAATTCATGACCTCTGACACTAAACTCTTCCTTGCTAAAGCACTCCTCCTCCTCCCCACCCTTCTATAGGCAGCTCCAATCCTTACTAATATCCAATCTACACTCTTAACTAAGTTAGAACAGACATAGCATAAAATTGGCCATTTTGCTACTAACCTACCATATAACTCATACCACTGCCCTGCTCTCAACATATTCCAGTGGCCAGAACTTCCCCAACAACTCCAATTGACTCAATTCCGAATCCTACACTCCATGCTACACAAACCCACATCCTGTCCCTCTTTATCCTCCCTAGTCATTTATTACACACCCATTTGTTCTCTCTGTACATCTAATCAACAACTCCTTGCATCTATAAACCTAGTAAAAACATAGGAAATCTCCTCTATAAACACAGCACAGCCAAGGCCTGGAATAAACTCTTGTCAACCCTAAGGATGACACCCCACCCTCAGCACTTCAAAAAAGAATTAAAACAATTTCTACTTAACTCTAGGACTTGTCACTGTTATGCCCCTACCTAGTCTCCTCCACAGCCATGTCTACCAATAGTACCCTACTTACTATGTTTCCAACTTTACTTTTCTTTATGCTTCTACTACCCATGTAAATACACATGTACTACCTCTCCTAACTACCCCCTCCTTCCTTAACTAAACCTCTCTCTCCCCCTCTATTTCACTCTTCTTGTTCTCCTACATCTCTACTAAAACTACATTTACCTCTCTCCTACTCCCCATTTATTATATAAAAAAATAGCTATGTTTGAAACATTTTATCAGTCTGTTATGCTTTTTATACCACATATGTTTTCTCTTATTGTATCTAGGCCAGCCTATTGCAATTTTAACATGCTTTTTGTTCTTTTTGCATTGTCACTTTAGAGTTTAATTTCTGTTATGTCTGTGTACTGGAGCTTTTCTCCTCTGGTCTCCACTGAAAATGGCTCAGATGGCCCAACCCGATTAACAAATGTCAAAAAAATAAATGTAGTGATTAGCAGAAAGTAGCAAGCATCTAATTTAAATGATATCTAACACAATCCTAGTTGTATGCACAAATTAAGAATGTCATGAATAATAGTATTTACAAAAGTCTTCAGGTAAGAAAGATTCAAAAAAGAAAGTAAATTGTATACACAATCCATACTATACTTGTACCAGTAAAATTCTAATGCTTATGGAAGCTATAAACTGTAGATAAATTACAAATACAAGATAAAATGAGATATATCAGAAGGTAGTCAGTTAGATGATATATAATAGACCTTGATAGTTACAATAGATCATTCCACGTCAGGAGCAAGCAAGGTAAGTGAATGCAGTTTTGGAGTCATAAAGTAGGTGTAGCAGAAATAAGTGTAAATGACAGAGAGTTGGGAGGGATTTGGCAGGAGGAAATCCATGAGTTCCAAAGAGTTTATTTTAGGGCTTTTTTGAATTTATGAGTATTGGAGATGGCCCTGGTGTTTAGTGGAAGTTTGTTCCAAGCAAGGGCAATTGTAAAGTTGTTGGCCTTTTTTTTTTTGGTTTATAGATTTTTAAGAGAAATTGGTTGGAGCTTTGGAGTGCACTGTTAGGAGTACAGAAGGATGTGTATCTTACAGTGCAAATATTAAACGTGCTTTTCTTCAACCATATCTAAGGTTTCACCTGATGTCATTCAAGAGTTTTTAAGTTACTTGTTTTTTGAAGTATTAAAATATAAATATTGCTTATTTTCATAATTACTAACAAGCAATATTTCCAGAATACTATGATATAAACCATCATTTTCATTGAATTATTCTGTCTCCCACATTGGTGTTTCACACCATAAACCTCAATAAAATGTAGGTTTCTCAGTTATGAAAATATAAACATAAATATGAATAATAATTGGCAAACAAAGATTAATAGCATCATTGCTGGACATCCTATACCAATAATTTTAGTGTCTTTTTATTTTGCCCTTTCTAATACTACCTAAATAAGCCAGACCCAAAAAAAGTTCTGGACACCATAAGGAGGTATGGGTATGAGCTGGAAGTATACAAAAAAGGTGTTCAGGGCTTGAATGAATTAAGTCTACATATTGCTAATGTCAACATTTTACTTTGCAAACCCCACCAGACAAGTTACTGCTGTTGTTGTCTTTCGGCTTTTCCCGGTTAGGGGTTGCCACAGCGGAACTCTGGTCCGCTAATGATTGGCAGTAGATTTTCACGGTGCTGAGTTGCCAGCTTGATGCCCAACCTTCAACGAAGGCAAGCCCATTCATGCATGTCTTTCGGAACGCCACTCGACCCATGGGGAGGACATGCAGACTCCACACAGAAGGCACTCCCCGCACACTAGCTGAGAATCGAACGGGAGAACCTCTTGCTGTGGGGCAACAACGCTACCACTACTGCAATTAATTTATTTATTCTGCAGTTCGTATTTATCCACAGAATTTAAAAGATGATATCCCCTGTCTACATTCATTATGATATGAAATCCGGTGTTATATTACACCAAAACTAATTGTAAGTACTCCAGTGCACTGTAAGAAACAAAACACTGAGTATTATGCACCAGTACCGTGACGTAGAGGGATGAAGTCCTATCTATGGCCCAGGTGATCCAGGTTTGATTAGTAGCTTGGACGTCTAAAGTCTAGCAGGGAGGAGTGGGCATGTGTCCAGCTATTGTGTGAAGGAAGTGAATACATGAACACGGGGGGGGGGCAACATGGGTGGGCCATTAAATAAAAAATCCAACCTGGCAGAACCAGTTGCTACCATGACCCCCCCCAACAAAAGCCCTTAAGATCCATTCTGATCCCAGCCCTGAGTTGGAGAAAGGTGAGGAGTGTAAGGAAGAGCTGGTAGACACAGGGATGAACAGGGGGCCCTGGGATGGATGGAAAGTATGAAGCAAAAAGAGGGGGAAAAAAGCACTGGCTTGTTCATCATATTTCACTATATATATTTTTAACGGGCTTTTTCTGAAATCCTTCTTGGCTGAATATCTTTTCTGCTTAAGCCTGACATATCCATCTATATACCTAGGTAATCCAAGGCACCCAGGAAACATAGTCAGCCACTGATAAACCAAATTCATAACTTTATTCAGCCAAAAAAATAAAACATAAACAATCTCAATAAACAGTACATTTATGTTTCAACCTTCATCAGAGGTTATATATAACAGAATATGTTCCAATGATCACTGCTGCAGTAGCGGCTCCCTCCCATCATCCTCATTGTATTTTGCAGTGTTTTTATGCCAGAGGGTAGACTTTTATTTTTTGTTGTTCCTAGCACTGTCCTTTCAGGGCTCAGCTTCTCTCTCTACTGGTGGGATAGCTTTGAAAGGCTTCACACTTAAACTTGTCATCTCAAGCGGTTTGGGTACATGGAAGATGTCCTGAAGCTTTGGAAGCTGGCCAGCGATTATATCCTTGGCAGGCTATAATCCATATAGCTAAGCCTACTGCAGCAATGGTCATTTTCATAATCTCTCTATCTCTTCATTTCCGTGGCGGTCACTTGTGTCTCTTCCTTACTTCAGCTACAAATACGGACTGTTATTTTTATGTAATGTGCATTAATCCTTATTTATTTATTTATGTACGTATGCTGTGAGTCATTAGATGGTTGTTATTATGACACATTGAGTGATATACTAGCCCTTCCTACTCCAAATCAGAGTATTGGAGCACATTCAGCTTTAACATTGCAGGTGATACATGGTTGCTGATATCACCATTTATAGATTAGATCTTATACTTTATTGTATACTTATATGGAATGTATGCCTTACCTGCATGTATATGGCAATGTATGATGGAACTCACATTGACTGTTTTCCAGCTGTGTTTTTTCTTGTTTTCTTGTTCCTTTCATTGTAGACTAGCATACTGCTTCTAGCTATGTCTTTGACCATTTACTTTAGAAACTAGCATCTTAACTACTCGTTTTCTTACAACATTTCTCTTTTAGGTAACTTCAAACTACAGTTTGGGTTTTTCTTTTACAATAAACAACAAGGCACTGCATATCTACTACTGAACCCCCTGACTACAACATTCTACTCTCCTTTTCAACTAGCAAAAGGCATGTGAACCCATAAATAGGTCAACAAATACAAGTTAACTCTGCTGTGTGTCTTTATT